>NC_052148.1:3784012-3944497 GCF_902713615.1 Scyliorhinus canicula
CACCACACCACCCTCACCCCCACCCCCACCCTCACCCCCACCCCACCCTCACCCTCACCCCCACCCCCACCCCCACCCTAACCCCCACCCTCACCCCCACCCTCCACCCTCACCCCCCACCCCCACCCCCACCCTCACCCTCACCCCCACCCCCACCCTCACCCTCACCCCCACCCCACCCTCACCCCCACCCCCACCCTCACCCTCACCCCCACCCCCACCCCCACCCCCACCCCACCCTCAACCCCACACCACCCTCACCCCCATCCTCAGCCCCACCGTCACTCCCACACCACCATTCGGTGTCCACCCCCATACAATTCTACAAACAGTCCCCCCCCCCCCCACAGTGAGCCGAGCAGTGATGAGGGGGGGGGGCAGCATGGATGCCCCAGCGCTCCTGTCGGAGGATGTAACGTATTTGCCATCACTGCGATGTCCAACACCCTCCACCATCCCAGAGACACTCGCCTCAGTCGGGAACTTTAGTGAAGAGGCTCCTGGGACACTGCTCCGGTACAGCAGGTAGAGGTAGGAACTCCCGAGGGGGCGGGCTGTCAGAGGGCAGATCGATCCCAGGGACTGGCTGCCACCCAGACGTGTTTCGGCCTTCTGGTACAGACACTCCCATCAATTGTGGAGATGTAGTCGCACAGCCAGGGACCACATGAGGGGTTGTGGCCGAGTATCCAGCACCTGCAGGCGGAGGGGGAGAATTCCAACCGTGTGAAGGTGCAGGAGGTGATACCGGCAATGGGGGCCACCTCGGCCGACACCACACAGGCTGCGTCCATGGTGGAGATATTGGGGGCGATGGTCGTGGCTGTGGATCAGCATGTTCAAGGCCTGCAGCGTTCTGTGCAGGCGTTGGCAGAGGCCCAGGGTAGGGCTGCCCTCTCACAGGCAGCCATGTGCCAGAGCCACCTGGCCATTGCTGCGGGGCTCCTCAGCCTGGCCCAGTCACAGCGGGCCATAGCTGGGAACGTCAGCGGTGTTGCCCAGCGTGAGGTGTCTCAGTCCTGGAGGGAGATGGCGCAGTTACTGGCTGAAGTGACACAGATGGAAAGGTGGTGGCACAGTCACTGGGTGATGTGGCGCAGTCCCAGTGGGAGGTGGCCCATTCCCTATTATCCATGGACCATCAGGATTGGCAGCACCGGGGAGGGGGGGGGGGCCTCGGGGGGACAGCTCTGCTCTCACCCCCACCCCGTGGTGTATCCCCGGGGCCATTGGGCACCCCGAGGGAGGTAGTGGTGATAGGGCCGGTGACTCCTGCATGGGAGGTGCCAGAACACTACAGCACCCCGGACACATCCCCTCCTGTCCATGGTGCATCTGGTGAGCAGTGGACAGAACAGGCCAGCAACATAACACCCAGGACACCTGACCATCCAGGCCCGGTTATCCCAGAGGATGACCGCCAGCAGGGAACCAGGCGGCAGGACGTCCACTCCTGGTCTGGGGATCCACCTCGACTTAGCATTGGGGCCCGTGGGGACAGAAGGTTAGACACCAGTTAGGTTGGCAGGGGGGCAGGGCACAAATCTGTTCATCTGTCGGCACATTAAACACTGTTAGTACTGTTACAACCTGGTGCTCTGACAGACGGGTGTGAGGGGCGGGATGGTCTGGGCTGATCAGAGAGGGGGTGGAGGGAAAGGGGCAATGGGCAGAGGTTGTGGGTGGCGTAGGTCCCGTACCCCCCCCCCGCCCCGACTCCACCTCCCCAACCGTCCCCATCACCGTCACCCCATGGATCCGATGGCACTGTGTGACGGAATGGCTAGCTCGCATGCAGGGATCTCCCAGGTGGAGGGTGGAATGTGCTACTGTGGGCCGGAAGCAGACATTGTCAAACGATGTGGAGCACCAGAGCTCATCGCAGAGCGGGTTGTCATTATCCTCCATCCCATGGACCAGACCCGGTGTGACTGCCAACCCAGGGCCCGGACCCTCCATCCCATGGATCAGACCCGCTGTTACTGCCAACCCAGGGCCCGGACCCTCCATCCCATGGACCAGACCCGGTGTTACTGCCAACCCAGGGCCCAGACCCTCCGTCCCATGGACCATACCCGCTGTTACTGCCAACCCAGGGCCCGGACCCTCCATCCCATGGACCAGACCCGCTGTTACTGCCAACCCAGGCCCGGACCCTCCATCCCATGGACCAGACCCGGTGTTACTGCCAACCCAGGGCCCGGACCCTCCATCCCATGGACCAGACCCGGTGTTACTGCCAACCCAGGGCCCGGACCCTCCGTCCCATGGACCAGACCCGCTGTTACTGCCAACCCAGGGCCCGGACCCTCCATCCCATGGACCAGACCCGCTGTTACTGCCAACACAGGGCCCGGACCCTCCATCCCATGGACCAGACCCGCTGTTACTGCCAACCCAGGGTCCGGACCCTCCATCCCATGGACCAGACCCGCTGTTACTGCCAACCCAGGGCCCGGACCCTCCGTCCCATGGACCAGACCCGGTGTTACTGCCAACCCAGGGCCCGGACCCTCCATCCCATGGACCAATTTTACTGCAAACTCAGGTCCCACCCCCCCACTGTGTAGTGCGGCAGGTCAACATCACGGGGGGGCCGCCATCACGGAGGGGGGGACAGCCATCACGGAGGGGGGCAGCCATCACGGAGGGGGGGGCCATCACGGAGGGGGGGGCCATCACGGAGGGGGGGCAGCCATCACGGAGGGGGGCAGCCATCACGGAGGGGGGGGGCCATCACAGGGGGGGGCGCCATCACGGAGGGGGGGGCAGCCATCACGGGGGGGGGCGCCATCACGGGGGTGGGCGCCATCACGGGGGGGGCAGCCATCACGGAGGGGGGGGTCATCACGGAGGGGGGTCCATCACGGAGGGGGGGCCATCACGGAGGGGGGTCCATCACGGAGGGGGGGGCCATCACGGAGGGGGGGCAGCCATCACGGAGGGGGGGGGCAGCCATCACGGAGGGGGGGCCATCACAGGGGGGGGGGCGCCATCACGGAGGGGGGGGCAGCCATCACGGGGGGGGCGCCATCACGGGGGGGGGCAGCCATCACGGAGGGGGGGGCCATCACGGAGGGGGGGGGCGCCATCACGGGGGGGTGGGCAGCCATCACGGAGGGGGGGCAGCCATCACGGGGGGGCGCCATCAAGGGGGGGGGCGCCATCACGGGGAGGGGGGCAGCCATCACGGAGGGGGGCCCGCCATCACGGGGGGGGGCCATTACGGAGGGGGGCCCGCCATCACGGAGGGGGGCCCGCCATCACGGGGGGGGGGCCGCCATCACGGGGGGGGGCCGCCATCACGGGGGGGGCCGGCATCACGGGGGGGGGGGCAGCCATCACGGGGGGGGGGCAGCCATCACGGGGGGCGGCAGCCATCACGGAGGGGGGCCGCCATCATGGAGGGGGGGCAGCCATTACGGGGGGGGGCAGCCATCACGGGGGGGGGGGCGCCATCACGGAGGGGGGCAGCCATCACGGGGGGGGGGCCGCCATCACGGAGGGGGGGCCATCACGGGGGGGGGCATCACGGGGGGGGGGGCGCCATCACGGAGGGGGGGCGCCATCACGGGGGGGGCGCCATCACGGAGGGGGGCCGCCATCACGGGGGGGGGCAGCCATCACGGGGGGGGGGGCGGCATCACAGAGGGGGGCCGGCATCATGGAGGGGGGGCCATCACGGGGGGGGCCATCACGGGGGGGGGCCGCCATCACGGAGGGGGGGGCCGCCATCACGGACGGGGGGCCGCCATCACGGAGGGGGGGCGCCATCACGGAGGGGGGGGCCATGCATCACGGAGGGGGAGCCGGCATCACGGAGGGGGGGGGCCGGCATCACGGAGAGGGGGGCGCCATCACGGAGGGGGGGGCCGCCCACCATCACGGAGGGGGGGGGCCGCCATCATGGAGGGGGGGGCCGCCCGCCATCACGGAGGGGGGGGCTGCCATCACGGGGGGGGTGGCATCACGGAGGGGGGGGGCCGCCATCATGGAGGGGGGGGCCGCCCGCCATCACGGAGGGGGGGCCGGCATCACGGAGGGGTGGGGCCGCCATCACGGAGGGGGGGCCGGCATCACGGAGGGGGGGGCAGCCATCACGGGGTGGGGAGCCGCCATCACGGGGGGGGGGGGGCAGCCATCACGGAGGGCGGGCCGGCATCACGGAGGGGGGGGCAGCCATCACGGAGGGGCGGCCGGCATCACGGAGGGGGGGCCGGCATCACGGAGGGGGGGGCAGCCATCACGGAGGGGGGGGCAGCCATCACGGAGGGGGGGGCAGCCATCACGGAGGGGGGGGGCAGCCATCACGGAGGGGGGGGCCGGCATCACGGAGGGGGGGGCAGCCATCACGGGGGGTGGGGGGGGCCGCAGGCAAGCGAGTTGCCGGTGGGGGGGGGGATGTCCGTTTCTGGACCTGCCTTGTCGAGGGATACTTTTGTTATCTTACAATATTTAAAGCACTGTTATTTTAAATATTGACAGATCTCTTCCAGCGGCGGGATTCTGCCACCCCCCCCCCCCCCCCGCCACCCCCACACCCCCCCGCTGGGCCAGAGAATCGCCGGGGAGGGTGGCGTGAATCCCGCCCTCGCCGGCGGCCGGATTCTCCTACTCCGGGGATTTGGAGGGGCACGAATAGCGCTGCTCCAGTCGTCGGCTGTTGGCAACGGGCCCCCTGACAATTCTCCAGCCCGCATGGCCGCCCGTTTTGGGCCAGTCCCGCTGGTGTAAATTAGAGTAGGTACTTACCGGCGGGACCTGGCGGCACGGGCGGGCTCTGGGGTCCTGGGGGGCCCACAGGGGGTTCTGGCCCCGGGAGGTGCCCCCACGATGGCCTGGCCCACGATCAGGGCCCACCGATCGGCGGACAGTCCTGTGCCATGGGGATACTCTATTCCTCCGTGTCGGCCGCTGTGGTCCTGCACGATGGCTGACACAGAGAAGATCTCCCCCTGCGCATGCGCTGGGATGATGCCAGCACACGGTGCCGCTTCAGCGCCGGTCGGCACGGTGCCAAGCTCCTTCCCTCACCGGCCGGCGCAGCTCAAGCCACTCCGGCGCCGGCCTAGCCCCTGAAGCTGCGGAGGATTCCGCCCCTTTGGGGCCTGAGCCCAGAGTGCTTCAGGCCGCTCCTTCCTGCCAGAGTTGCCCGCCCCGCCCATTCCCGCAGAACCCCACCCATATCTCGGTAATATTACTGTGAATTAGATTCTCCTCGATTGCTTGCGTCAAACTGTCTTCCTCCCCACCCCACCCCCAGGCGATGGCCGCCCCAAAATGCCGGGTGTGGGAGAAGTATGGAGGGGGACCGCCTGACCAGTGACCCCTCAATGCGGCAGAGCAGCGATCCCTGGACGTGGGTGGTGGACCGGAGCAAAGGTCAGTCGCCGGGGTGGAGGATGACATTGGGGGATTTTCATGGGCCAGGGTTTAGAGAACCCCAAAGTGTATCATGGAGTTCACCTGACCCACAACCTTTACTAGATTGTGGTATGGGGAGCACACGGCCCACTCTACAGGTGTGGTACAGCAGAAATGGAAAAGTATTTTTTAAAGCAAAACAATGTTTATTCTATGAACTCAAGTTTACATTTTTAAAACATACAGTGAACATCTCAGCAACCATTATTTCAAATACAACCCCCAAAGACGACAACACTAAGTAATCCTTAATACATTCCCAAACAACATCCAGAAGATCCAGCAGAGGGCAGTAGAGCGGAGCTGCTGATTGGCTGTTGCGGGGAAAATTTCCATCAGTGCATTGCGATTTCTGCATCCAGAACGTGGGCCTGAGTAAGAAGCCCTCCGTGTTCAAGTGAAGGCAAGCATCCAGCAGAGGGCAGTAGAACGGATGCTGCTGATTGGCTGTTGCGGGGAAAATTTGCAACAGTGCATTGCGGTCACTGTTTCTAGAAGGTGGTTTGTGGAGGAGCTGTTGTCAAGTGGCTGGTGACTGTAAGTAGTTTTTTTTGTTCCCTGAGGTGTTATCGTGCGGGGCGCAGTGGTTGCTGAGTTAGTGCTTGCTGAGAACGGGAGTAAATTTTAAAAAAACGTATTGTTGGGAGTTTCCAGCTGAATCCGGTTGGAGTGAGGGCAGAGTGACTGCTGGGTAAGTAGTAAAGATTTAAATTGTTTGCGCAGGTCCATAACACTGATGGCTGTTCTTGTGCGGGGCGCAGTGGTTGCTGGTTAAGTGTTTTATTTTTACCTGTATTTGAGTTGGGCAGTTCCTAAACCCTAGACAATTCACTTGAAAATTAAATGAAAATCGCTTATTGTCACGAGTAGGCTTCAATGAAGTTACTGTGAAAAGCCCCTAGTCGCCACATTCTGGTGTCTGTCCGGGGAGGCTGGTACAGAAATTGAACTGTGCTGCTGGCCTGCCTTGGTCTGCTTTAAAAGCCAGCGATTTAGCCCAGTGAGCTAAGCCAGCCCCTTAGGTTGTCATCTATGAGTCTCTATCGCTGCCACAGAACCGTCTGTCTGTCCCTCTAATTATCAAGTCCCCAATGACTATTGCTCTCCTGCTCTCCCTCCTTCCCGTCTGAGCCACAGGGGTGGAGTCATTGCTGTAGTGTCCCCCGCCCTTCCACCTCCTTTAACCTAAGGGGTAGAGTGAATAACAGGTAAGATCTTTCTTTCTTTTTCTTTTTTTAATCTAGAGGGGATGGCAGGGAAGGCAGTGCAATGTTCCTCCTGCAGAATGTTTGAGGTGAGGGACGTCGTCAGTGTCCCTGCTGATTTCACCCATCTCCAGCTCCTCAGAAAACTCATTAGGGAACTGGAGCTGGAGCTGGATGAACTTCGGACCATTCGGGAGGCAGAGGGGGTCATAGATAGAAGCTTCAGGGAGGTAGTTACGCCAAAGAATAAAGATGGATAGGTGACGGTGAGAGGGGCTGGGGGGAAGCAGTCAGTGCAGGGATCCTCTGTGGTCGTTCCCCTTAGTAACAACTATACTGTTTTGGATACTGTTGAGGGGGACGACCTACCAGGGGTAAGCCACAGTGAACGGATCTCCAGCACTGAGTCCGTCCCTGTGGCTCAGAAGGGAAGGGGGGAGAGCAGGAGAGCAATAGTTATTGAGGACTCGATAGTTAGAGGGACAGATAGACGGTTCTGTGGCTGCGAAAGAGACTCACGGATGATATGTTGCCTCCCGGGTGCCAAGGTCCGTGACGTCTCACACCGTGTTTTCAGAATCCTTAAGGGGGAGTGGGAGCAGTCACAAGTCGTGCTACACATCGGTACCAACTACATAGGAGAAAGAAGGGACGGGGATTTAAAACAGGAATTTAGGGTGGAAGCTGAGAGCCAGGACAAACCATGTTGTCGTCTCTGGTTTGTTGCCGGTGCCACGTGCGAGCCAGTTGAGGAACAGGGAGAGAGTGCAGATAAACACGTGGCTGCAGGGATGGTGTAGGAGGGAGAGTTTCAGTTACGTGGATAATTGGGGCACATTCTGGGGAAGGTGGGACCTGTACAGACAGGACGGTTTGCACCTGAACCAGAGGGGCACCAATATCCTGGGAGGGACATTTGCTACGGCTCTTCGGGGGGGGTTTAAACTAATTTGTCAGGGGGCTGGGAAAACGAGCTGTAGTCCGGAAGCCAGTGTTAAGAGTAGTGAGGTACTGAGGAGGGTATCAAGGTCGCAGGAGTGCACCGGCAGACAGAAAGGTGGGTTGAAGCGTGTCTACTTCAATGCAAGGAGCATCTGGAATGAGGTAGGTGAACTTGGAGCGTGGGTTGGTACTTGGGACTAGGATGCTGTAGCCATTACAGAGACATGGTTAGAACTGGGACAGGAATTGTTGTTAGAAGTTCCGGGGTAGAGATGCTTCAGTCAGAGTAGGGAAGATGGTAAAAGAGGTGGAGGAGTAACATTGTTAATCAATGATAGTTTAACAGCTACAGAAAGGCAGTTCGAGGGGATCTGCCTACTGAGGTAATATGGGCCGAAGTTAGAAATAGAAAAGGAGTGTTCACGTTGTTAGGAGTTTTCTATAGGCCCCCAAATAGTAATAGAAATGTTGAGGAAGAAATTGCAAAACAGATTATGGAAAGGTGTAGAGGTCTCAGGGTAGTTGCCATGGGTGACTTTAACTTTCCAAATATTTATTGGAACCTCTATAGGTCAAACAGTTCGGATGGGGCAGTTTTTGTACGGTGTGTGCAGGAGGGTTTCCTGACACAATATGTGGATAGGCCGACAAGAGGGGGGGTCACATTGGATTGGTACTGGGTAATGAACCGGGCAGATTTGCTTGTGGGAGAGCACTTTGGAGATAGTGACCACAATTTGGTGTCTAAGTTTGCAGATGACACTAAGATGAGTGGTAAAGCGAAAAGTGCAGAGGATACTGGAAGTCTGCAGAGGGATTTGGATAGGTTACGTGAATGGGCTCGGGTCTGGCAGATGGAATACAATGTTGACAAATGTGAGGGTATCCATTTTGGTAAGAATAATAGCAAACGGGATTATTATTTAAATGTTAACATATTAAAGCATGCTGCTGTGCAGAGAGACCTGGGTGTGCTCGTGCATGAGTTGCAAAAAAGTTGGTTTACAGGTGCAACAGGCGATTAAGAAGGCAAATAGAATTTTGTCCTTCATTGCTAGAGGGATGGAGTTTAAGACTAGGGAGGTTATGTTGCAATTGTATAAGGTGTTAGTGAGGCCACACCTGGAGTATTGTGTTCATTTTTGGTCTCTTTACTTGAGAAAGGACGGACTGGCACTGGAGGGTGTGCAGAGGAGATTCACTAGGTTAATCCCAGAGCTGAAGGGGTTGGATTATGAGGAGAGGTTGAGTAGACTGGGACTGTACTCGTTGGAATTTAGAAGGATGAGGGGGATCTTATAGAAACATATAAAATTATGAAGGGTGGAGCAGGCTCGAGGGGCCAGATGGCCTACTCCTGCTCCTAGTTCTTATGTTCTTATATTCTTATGTTTTTTCACTATTGCAATAGAGAGGGATAGGGCTGTACGGCAGGGCAATGTTTATATTTTGGGGAGGGGTAATTATGATTCGATTAGGCAAGAATTAGGGAGCATAAGATGGGAACAGAAACTGTCAGGGAAAGGCACAAATGAAAAGTGGAGCTTGTTCAATGAACAAATACTGTGTGTCCTTGATAGGTATGTCCCTGTCAGGCAGGTAGAAAATGGCCCTGTGAAGGAACTATTGTTCACAAAAGAGGTTGAATGTCGTGTCAAGCATGGCGGAGCAGGCTTGAGGGGCCAGATGGCCTACTCCTGCTCCTAGTTCTTATTATGTTCTAAGAGGAAAAAGGAAGAGTATGTAAGGATGAGAAAACAAGGTTCAGTTGGGTCACTTAAGGGTTACAAGGTAGCAAGGAATGGGCTAAAAAAAAAGGGCTTAGGAGAGCTAGGAGGCAGCATGAGAAGTCCTTGGCGGGTCGGATCAAGGAAAACCCCGAGGCTTTTTACTCTTAAGTGAGAAATAAAAGAATGACCAGGGTGAGGGTAGGGCCGGTCAAGGACAGTAGTGGGAACGTGTGCATGGAGTCAGAAGAAATAGGAGAGGCTTTTCTTCAGTGTTCACCAAGGAGAGGGGCCATGTTTTTGAGGATGAGAGTGTGATACAGGTGGGTAGGCTGGAGGAGGTAGATGTTCTGAGGATGTATTAGCAATTTTGAAAAAGCTGAGGGTCGACAAGTCCCCTGGGCCAGATGAGATATATCCAAGGATTCTTTGGGAGGTGAGGGATGAGATTGCAGAGCCTTTGGCTTTGATCTTTGGGTCCTCACTGTCCACGGGGATAGTGCCAGAGGAGTGGAGAGTGTCAAATGTTGTTCCTCTGTTCAAGAAGGGGAATAGGAATGACCTTGGTAATTATAGGCCAATTAGTCTTACTTCAGTGGTCGGTAAGTTAATGGTAAAGGTCCTGAAGGATAGGATTTATGACCATTTGGAAAGATGCAGCTTAATCCGGGATAGTCAACACGGATCCGTGAAGGGTAAGTCTTGCCTCACAAATTTGATTGAATTCTTTGAGGAGGTAACTAAGTGTGTCGATGAAGGTAGAGCAGTTGATGTCGGATACATGGATTTCAGTAAGGCGTTTGATAAGGTTCCCCATGGTCGGCTCATGAAGAAAGTAAGGAGGTGTGGGATAGAGGGAAATTTGGCCAATTGGATAAGTAACTGGCTATCACATAGACAGAGGGTGGTGGTGGATGGAAAAATTTCAGACTGGAGACCAGTTACCAGCGGTGTACCACAGGGATCAGTGCTGGGTCCTCTGCTATTTGTGATTTTTATCAATGACTTGGGGGAGGGGGCTGAAGGGTGGGTCAGTAAATTTGCTGATGACACCAAGATTGGTGGAGTAGTGGATGAGGTGCAGGGCTGTTGTCAGCTGCAAAGAGACATTGATAGGATGCAGAGCTGGGCCGAAAAATGGCAGATGGAGTTTAACCCTGGTAAGTGTGAGATGATTCATTTTGGTAGAAAAAAAAATGAATGCGGATTACAGGGTCAACAGCAGGGTTCTGAGGAATGTGGAGGAACAGAGAGATCTTGGGGTTCATGTCCACAGATCTCTGAAGTTTGCCACTCATGTGGATAGAGCCGTGAAGAAGGCTTATAGTGTGTTAGCGTTTATTAACAGGGGGCTTGAGTTTAAGAGCCGCGGGGTTATGCTGCAACTATACATGACCCTGGTGAGACCACAGTTGGAGTATTGTGTGCAGTTCTGGCCACCTCACTATAGGAAGGATGTGGAAGCATTGGAAAGGATGCAAAGGGGATTTACCAGGATGCTGCCTGGTTTGCAGGATAGGTCTTATGAGGAAAGGTTGAGGGAGCTAGGGCTTTTCTCTTTGGAGTGGAGGAGGATGAGAGGCAACTTAATAGAGGTTTATAAGATAATGAGGAGGCTAGATAGAGTGGACATTCAGAGACTATTTCCTCGGGTGGATGTAGCTGTTACAAGGGGGCATAACTATAAGATTCAGGGTGGGAGATATAGAAGGGATGTCCGAGGTAGGTTCTTTACTCAGAGAGTGGTTAGGAAGTGGAATGGACTGCCTGCTGTGATAGTGGAGTCGGACACTTTGGGAACTTTCAAGCGGTTATTGGATAGGCACATGGAGCACACCAGAATGACAGGGTGTGGGATAGCTTGATCTTGGTTTCGGACAATGCTCGGCACAACATCGAGGGCCGAAGGGCCTGTTCTGTGCTGTAGTGTTCTATGTTCTAAGACAAAATACCCCTTTAACACAGAGATCTAGTTTAAATTCTCCACTGAGAGCAGTTATCACTTCGAAATCATACAAATGAACACTCTTGAGCTTGTGGAGAGATCCATGCACATCTGCTGGCTTTCAATGCAGCTCTTCTCTCTGAAAACGAAACTAAAACCTTACTCTGCAGCAGCATGCTCAAAAACGAAAGTAAAGCAGACAGAAAGCCCAACTCCACCCACTCTCTGACATCACTGCAGTAATAAACACCCATTTCTTAAAGGTACACCCACTAGTTATTCTCACAAAAAACATCAATTTCCTAAAGGTACCCTCACATGACACCTCCCCCCAAGAAAAAAAAAATAACCATCAACTTCAAGGTGGTTTCATTTTTCACCTTTTCACTTTCCTTTAAGAAATGCACACGGTAAATATCCTTTTTCGTCGAAAGAAAAACAACACACGCAAACAGGTACAATAATATAGTCCATTTTTGTTCCTCCTCCAGCTGATTGATAGTCTCTTTGGACAAGAAGGTCTCAGCACGATCCATCCATCTCTCTACGCCTCGCCATTTCTCTTCAAATTCAGATACTTTAGTTCAATCTGATCACAGAGTCCCTTGTAATTCTCTAATTCTCAGGAGCATTGGCTATCACAGCCTTCAGGCCGTCAAATGCCTGCTGAAAGTCCACCGTCCATTGAAATTTCTTACGCTTCTTCAGCAAGTCCGTCAGTGGAGCGACCACACTGCTAAAATTTGGTACAAATTTCCGGTAAAATCCACTCATGCCAAGAAATTGCATTATTTCCCTTTGTCTTGAGCGTATTGAAAACTCTTCAATAACTGTTGGTTTCAGATCCTGTGGGACCATTTGACCCTGGTCAATTGTATGGCCAAGGAAAGTGACTTGGGCTTTTCCAAATTCGCTTTTGGCTAGGTTTATCACCAAACCCACCACCTGAAGTCGATCGAATTAGTCCATCAGATGTTTTAAATGTTCTTTCCATGTCTGGCTGAAAATTACCAGATCGTCGCTGTATACCGCACAATTGGGTAATCCTGAACAACTTTGTTAGTTAACCGTTGAAATGTGGCTGAGGCGTTTTTTCATGCCAATGGCATAAATTTGAATTGGTATGTACCAACTGGAGTCACAAAAGCTGAAATCTCCTTCACCCTTTCAGATAAAGGTACCTCCCAGTAACCTTTAAGTAAATCCAGTTTGGAAATAAAAGCCCACTTCCCCCACCATCCTCACCCCCCCACACCACCCTCACCCCCACCCTCACCCCCCACCTCACCCCCACACCACCCTCACCCCACCCTCACCCCCACACCACCCTCACCCCCCACCCTCACCCCCACACCACCCTCACCCCCCACCCTCACCCCCCACAACCACCCTCACCCCCCACCCCTCACCCCCCCACCCCACCCTCACACACCACACCCAACACCTCACACCCACACCCACCCAACCCACACCACCCCCACCCCCACACCACCTCACCCCCCCACACCACCCTCACCCGCACACCACCCTCAACCCCACACCACCCTCACCCCCCACCCTCACCCCCACACTACCCTCACCCCCACACCACCCTCACACCCACACCACCCCCACCCCCACACCACCCCCACCCCCACACCACCCTCACCCCCCACCCTCACCCCCACACCACCCTCACCCCCACACCACCCTCACACCCACACCACCCCCACCCCCACACCACCCCCACCCCCCACACCACCCTCACCCCCCACCCTCACCCCCACACCACCCTCACCCCCACACCACCCTCACCCCCCACCCTCACCCCCACACCACCCTCACCCCCACACCACCCTCACACCCACACCACCCCCACCCCCACACCACCCCCACCCCCACACCACCCTCACCCCCCCACACCACCCTCACCCCCACACCACCCTCAACCCCACACCACCCTCACACCCACACCACCCCCACCCTCACCCTCACCCCCAGCCCCACACCACCCTCACCCCAACCCTCACCCCCACCCTCATCCCCCACCCTCACCCCCCACACCACCCTCACCCCCCACACCACCCTCACCCCGACACCACCCTCACCCCCCACACCACCCCCACCCCCACACCACCCTCACCCCCCCCACACCACCCCCACCCCCCACACCACCCTCACCCCCACACCACCCTCACCTCCACACCACTCTCACCCCCACACCACCCTCACCTCCACATCACCCTCACCCCACACCACCCTCACCCCCACACCACCCTCACCCCCACACCACCCCCCACCCCCACACCACCCTCACCCCCACACCACCCTCACCTCCACACCACCCTCACCCCACACCACCCTCACCCCCACACCACCCTCACCCCCACACCACCCCCATCCTCACCCCCACACCACCCTCACCCCCACACCACCCTCACCCCCCACACCACCCCCCACCCCCACACCACCCTCACCCCACACACCACCCTCACCCCCCCCACACCACCCCCACGCCCACACCACCCTCACCCCACACACCACCCTCACCCCCACACCACCCCCACCCCCCACCCCCACACCACCCTCCCCCCCACCCCCACCCCCACATCCACACCACCCCCACCCCCACACCACCCTCACCCCCACACCACCCTCACCACCCCCCTCACCCCCACCCCCACACCACCCTCACCCCCACACCACCGTCACCCCCACACCACCCCCACACCACCCCCACACCACCCTCACCACCCCACACCACCCCCACCCCCACACCACCGTCACCCCCCACACCACCCCCACCCCCACACCACCCCCACGCCCACACCACCCCCACACCACCCTCACCACCCCCTCACCCCAACACCACCCTCACCCCCACACCACCCCCACCCCCACACCTCCCCCACACCACCCTCACCACCCCCTCACCCCCACACCACCGTCACCCCACACCACCCCCACACCAACCCCACACCACCCTCACCCCCACCCCCACACCACCCTCACCCCCACACCACCCCCACCCCCACACCACCCTCACCCCCCACACCAACCCCACACCGCCCTCACCCCCACCCTCACCCCCACACCACCCTCACCCCCACCCTCACCCCCACACCACCCTCACCCCCACCCTCACCCCCACACCACCCTCACCCCCCACACCGCCCTCACCCCCACCCTCACCCCCACACCACCCTCACCCCCACACCACCCTCACCCCCACCCTCACCCCCACACCACCCTCACACCCACACCACCCTCACCCCCACCCCTACACCCCCACACCACCCTCACCCCCACCCCTACACCACCCTCACCCCCACACCGCCCTCACCCCCACCCTCACCCCACACCACCCCACCCCCACACCACCCTCACCCCCTCACCACCCTCACCCCAACACCATCCTCACCCTCACCCCCACCCTCACCCCCACACCACCCTCACCCCCACCCCCACACCACCCTCACCCCCACCCCCACACCACCCTCACCCCAACACCATCCTCACCCTCACCCCCACCCTCACCCCCACACCACCCTCACCCTCACCCCCACACCACCCTCACCCCCACCCCCAGACCACCCTCACCCCCACCCTCACCCCCACCCCCCACACCACCCTCACCCCCACATCACCCTCACCCCCACACCACCCTCACCCCCACCCTCACCCCCACATCACCCTCACCCCCACCCTCACCCTCACCCCCCACCCCACCCTCACCCCCCCACCCCACCCTCACCCCACACCACCCTCACCCCCACCCTCACCCCCACATCACCCCTCACCCACCCCACCCTCACCCCCACATAACCCTCACCCCCATATCACCTTCATACACCGCTCCCTAGCACCTACACCTCCCCCACGTATCCCCCCCACTCCCGGTCCCCCTGCACCCCCAGGGCCGCAGTCTAATCTTGTGTCTTATGGAATCTGCTGGTGACGGCGAGGATACATCTGCTGTCCCTCACCGCTGACCCCAGCCATAGCATGAAACCCACGTACCCACCTGGCAACGAGGACACCAACAGGGACGCCAGCCCGAGACCCAGGACATCCCGGAGCTCGGGTCCGGGGGTGACACTGATTCCCCGTCACAGCTTCTCCAGCACTCCCCACCATCCCAGAGGCACTCGTCTCGGTCGGGAACTTTAGTGAAGAGGCTCCTGGTTCACTATCTGGTGTTCACCACACAGTCGGCCCGGTATAGCAGGTGGAGGTAGGGACTCCTGAGGGGACGGAAGGTCAGGGGGCAGGTCGATCCCAGGGACCAGCTGCCGTCCGGATGGGTTTTGGTCTCTTGGAACAGACACTCCCATCGATTGTGGAGATGCAGTCACAGATTCAGGGACTACATGAGGGGCTTTGGGTAAGCATCCAGTGCCTGCAGGTGGAGTGGTAGGAGTCCAACGGTGTGCAGGAGAGGGGGCGGTGCCAATAATACAGACCACCCAGGCCAACAACGCACGGGTGGCATCCGCAGGGGAGGCATTGGGGGCGTGGGCATTTCCTAGTGATCAGCATGTCCAAGGCCTGGGACAGTGTCTGCAGTTAGTGTCTGATACCCAGGACAGGGCTTCCCTCTAACAGGCAGGCACGTACCAGAGCCACATGGACATTGCAGCGGGTCACCTCAGTCTGGCTCAGTCACAGCGAACCATGACTGGGAACATCGCTGGTGTTGCCAGGGTGCTGGCCAGCATGGCGCATTGAGTGGCCCAGTCCCAGAGGGAGGCGGCCGGGTCCCATAGGGAGATGGCGGCACGGTTGTACAGTGGTTAGCACTGCTGTTTCTCAGCTCCAGGGACCCGCGTTCAATTCATAGAACATAGAACAGCCCAGCACAGTACAGGCCCTTCAGCCCACAATGCTGTGCCGACCATTTATCCTAATCTAAGATCAACCTAACCTGCACCCCTTCAATTTACTGCTGTCCATGTGCCTAAGTGTTGCTTAAATGTCCTTAATGACTCTGACTCCACCACCTCTGCTGGCAGTGCATTCCACACACCCACCACTCTCTGTGTAAAGAACCTACCTCTGACATCTCCCCTGTACCTTCCTCCAATCACCTTAAAATAATGTCCCCCTAGTGACAGCCATTTCCACCCTGGGGAAAAGTCTCTGGCTATCCACTCTACCCATGCCTTTCATCACCGTGCACCTCTATCAAGTCACCTCTCTTCCTTCTTTGCTCCAGTGAGAAAGCCCTAGCTCCCTCAACATTTCTTCATAAGACATGCCCTCCATTCCAGGCAGCATCCTGGTAAATCTCCTCTGCACCCTCTCCAAAGCATCCACATCCTTCCTATAATGAGGCGACCAGAACAGGACACAATATTCCAAGTGTTGTCTAACCAGGGTTTTATAAAGCTGCAACAAAGCCTCACGGCTCTTAAATTCAATCCCCCAGTTAATGAAAGCCAACACACCATCCGCCTTCTTAACAACCCTATCAACCTGGGTGGCAACTTTGAGGCCTCACGGTAGCATGGTGGTTAGCATCAATGCTTCACAGCTCCAGGGTCCCAGGTTCGATTCCAGGCTGGGTCACTGTCTGTGTGGAGTCTGCACGTCCTCCCCGTGTGTGCGTGGGTTTCCTCCGGGTGCTCCGGTTTCCTCCCACAGTCCAAAGATGTGCGGGTTAGGTGGATTGGCCATGATAAATTGGCCGTAGTGTAATGTTAATGGGGGGATTGTCGGGTTACGGGTATACGGGTTACGTGGGTTTAAGTAGGGTGATCATTGCTCGGCACAACATCGAGGGCCGAAGGGCCTGTTCTGTGCTGTACTGTCCTATGTTCTATGAAACATGAATGTCAGTGAAAATTGACAGAGGTAAAGAGAAACCTAGTCTGAGGATGGTGATGAGAAGGGTTATAGTCAAAGGCTTGGTGGGAATCTATTTAAATATGTCCAAGCATTGCCAAGGTTTGATGAGAAGGATATAGAAGCCTTTTTCATTTCATTTGAGAAGGTAGCTAAACAAATGAAATGGCCACAGGACATGTGGGTATTACTGATTCAAACAAAGTTGGATGATAGAGCTAGTAAAGTGTTTGCATCACTACCGGAGGAGGTATCTGGGTCTTATGAGGAGATGAAAAGAAATCCATCATAGATGCATATGAACTAGTGCCTGAAGCCTCCAGACAAAGGTTTAGAAATTTAAGGTAAGAACCTGGTCAAACATACATGGAAATTGAAAGGATCAAACAGAGTAATTTTGATAGGTGGATAAGGGCTTTGAAAATGGACCAAACGTATGAAGCTCTCGGAGAAATTATACTTTTGGAGGAGTTTAAAAATTCAATTCCTGATTTAGTGAGAACTCATGTGGAAGAGCAGAGGGTTAAAACTGTGAAATAAGCAGCAGAAATGGCAGATGATTACGAAATAGTTCATAAATCAAACATTGGTTTGCAACATCAGTTTCATTCTGTGAGGGATAGAAACTGGGGATAAGATAAATTCTCAAGTGATAGAGGCAAAGGGGATTTGACGGGAGATAATAAGAATAGTGACGTCAGATTATAAAAGAAATCCAGGAGGGTGGAAGAGAAATGAAAAGTTTCAGATGTTTTCACTGTAATAAACTCGGCCATGTAAAGTCAGTGTTGGTGGTTGAAGAAAAGCACTGGGAAGACTGATGTGGTAAAACAGGATAAGACAGTGGGATTTGTGAAAGGGGTAAAGGAAAGCCCACGGGAAGTGAAGGAGGTGCAAAATAATGTACAGTCTGGTCAAGAGGTGATTGATAAGAAGGTGCCAGATCACTTTGAAGAATTTACTTCTCTGGGTAAAGATTACTCATGTGTACCAGGAGGAATAGGTAAAGAAGTCAGAATTTGAAGAGATACGTGAGCTAGTCATTCTTTAATGGCAAGTGATGAGGAGTTACATAGTTTGGGAGGAATGTTGCCAGAAAAGGTGGTAATATGTGGAATTCCGGGTGAGATGGGTAGTGTTCCATTATATAAGGTGAGGTTTGAGAGTCCAGTGAAGAGTCGTTAATTCATTGTAGGAGTAATAGATAAACTATCTTGTCCAGGAACACAGTTCATCTTGGATAATGATATAGCTGGATCGCAGGTGGGAGTGATGCCTACTGTGGTTGATAAACCAGTGAAAAATCAAACAAGTGAAGTGTTGGAGGACAAATATGCTGTGATTTTTCCGGATTGTGTAGTAACAAGGTAGCAAAATCACAGGTTAAGACAAAAGGAGAAATCAACGAGTGAAGATAAAGTTGAAGTTCAATTATGAATCATAGAATCATAGAATTTACAGTGCAGAAGGAGGCGATTTGGCCCATCGAGTCTGCACCAGCTCTTGGAAAGAGCACCCTACCCAGTCCCACACCCCCACCCTATCCCCATAGCCCAATAACCCCACCCAACACTCAGGGCAATTTTGGACACTGAGGGCAATTTGGCATGGCCAATCCACCTTTGGACTGTGGGAGGAAACTGGAGGGCCTGAAGAAAACCCGCGCATACACGGGAAGAACGTGCAGACTTCACACAGACAGTGGCCCAAGCCGGGAATCGAACCTGGGACCATGGAGCTGTGAAGCAATTGTGCTAACCACTAT
This sequence comes from Scyliorhinus canicula, assembly GCF_902713615.1. Lineage (NCBI taxonomy): Eukaryota > Metazoa > Chordata > Chondrichthyes > Carcharhiniformes > Scyliorhinidae > Scyliorhinus > Scyliorhinus canicula. The sequence continues at coordinate 3,802,844 of NC_052148.1, forward strand.
GGTACCGTGCTGCCCAGAAACGATTTTTGATCAGATGGTTGGAAAAGAACAAGAACAGGTGGGGGATGAGGTGGATATTTTTAGTTCCGGAAAATTGGCGAAGTTACAACAGAAAGAGAGAGAGAAATAAAATGGATGTATCAGAAAGCATACACTGAAGAGGAATCTGAGTGTATACCAGAATGTAATTACCTTAAAAATGATGTCTGAATGAGAAAATGGAGATCTTTACATATGCAGGCGGATGAAAATTGGCAGAAGTTCATCAAGTAGCATTGCTGGTAGGGTATAGAAAGGAGGTGTTGCGAGTGGCACATGAGGTACCAGTGGGAGGTCATTTGGGAATAAGAAAAACTCAAACTAAAATCCAGAAACATTTTTATTGGCCTGGACTACATAAAAATGTAGTTAAATTTTGTCAATCATGTCACACATTTCAAATGATAGGGAAACCTCAAGCAGTGATTAAACCAGCGTCCTTAATACCTATTCCAGTATTTGAGGAACCTTTTACAAGGGTTTTGATTGATTGTGTAGGACCCCTTCCTGAAATGAAAAGTAGGAATCAATATCTTTTTACTGTAATGGATGTGTCTACTAGGCTTCCAGAGGCCATTCCAGAATGCAATATTGCAGCAAAAAAGATTGTAGAGAGGGCAGCACGGTGGCACAGTAGTTAACATTGCTGCCTCATGGTGCCGAGGTCCCAGGTTCGATCCCGGCTCTGGGTCACTGTCCATGTGGAGTTTGCACATTCTCCCCATGTCTGCATGGGTTTCGCCCCCACAACCCAAAAATGTGCAGGGTAGGTGAATTGGCCACGCTAAATTGCCCCTTAATTGGAAAAAATTAATTGGGTACTCTAAATTTATGTTCAAAAAAAAGATTGTGGAGGAGTTACTTAAATGTTTTACTCGATCTGGACTACCCACAGAAATACAATCGGATGAAGCTTCAAATTTTGCCTCAAGGTTATTCAAGGAGGTTATGTATTGCTTAGGAATAAAACACTTTAAATCAATTGCATGCCATCCAGAATCGCAGGGAGTGTTAGAACAGTGGCATCATACGTTAAAGACAATGTTGAAGGCGTATTGCCAAGTTTATCCAGAAGATTAGGATAAAGGAATTCCAGTCATACTGTTTGCAATTAGGGATGCACCTGATGAATCAACCAAATTCACTCCTTTTGAACTAATTTTTGGTCATGAGGTAAGAGGACCACTTAAATTTATTAAGGAGAAATTGGTGAGTAAGCAGTCTGAAATAACATTATTGGATGATGTGTGGAATTTTTGGGAAGGATTAAATATAGCAGGTGAATTGGCTAGACAACATTTAAAAATTGCACAACATGTGATGAATCAGGTAACAGACAAGAAAGCAAAAGTTCATAGTTTTGTCAATGGAGAGAAAGTTTTAGTACTGCTACCAGTGTTCGGTGAACCTTTAAAGGCAAGGTTTTGTGCATCTTATCATATTGAAAGGAAATTGAGTAAGTGAATTATTTGGTTAGAACGCCGGATAGAAAGAAAACTCACAGAATGTGTCATGTGAATATGTTTAAAGGGTATTTTGAAATGGAAGGAGTGCAGAAGGACGAGGCAATAGTAATAATAATCACTTATTGTCACAAGTTGGCTTCAATGAAGTTACTGTGAAAAGTCCCTAGTCGCCACATTCCGGCGCCTGTTCTGAGCGGCCGGTACGGGAGGGTTTTAGTGATTCTAACTCAAAGAGAAGAACCAAATCCAGATGACTCTGAATTTGACAATTGGATAACGAGAATATTCTTAAAAATTGGGATAAATTATTGAGTTACCTTCCTGAGGAAAAACAACTGACCTGAAAGTTATTAATATCACATGGGTACGTTTGTGGAAATAAGTTGGGAACTACTAAAATGGCTATACATGATGTTGATGTGGGAAATGCTGTTCCAATTATACAACATCAATATAGACCTAACCCTCTAAAATTTGCACAAGTTCAAAAATAAATTGAAAGTATACTTAAAAATGGCATAATTAAAGTGGGTTGGAGACAATGGAGCTCACTCATAGTGATGGTACTGAAAGAGGACGGTACCCAAGGGTTGTGTGTGAACTATAGAAAGGTTAATGCAGTTACAAGAACAGACTCTTATCCTATCCCACGTTTGGAGGATTGCATTGAGAAAGTGGGACAATCAGCTTTTATTTCCAAACTGGATTTACTTAAAAGTTACTGGCAGGTACCTTTATCCGAAAGGGTGAAGGAGATTTCAGCTTTTGTGACTCCAGATGGTATATACCAATTCAACGTTATGCCATTTGGCATGAAAAACGCCTCAGCCACATTTCAATGGTTAACTAACAAAGTCGTTTCAGGATTACCCAATTGTGCAGTACACAGCGATAATCTGGTAATTTCAGCCAGACATGGAAAGAACATTTAAAGCATCTGATGGAGTTATTCGATCGACTTGAGGAGGTGGGTTTGGTGGTAAACCTAGCCAAAAGTGAATTTTGGCCATACAATTGGACGTGGACAAATGGTCCCACGAGATGTGAAAACAAAGGTTATTGGGGAGTTCCCAATACCCTCGACACAAAGGGAAATAATTAGATTTCTTGGCATGAGTGGTTTTTACCGTAAATTTGTGATGAGCTTTAACAGCCTGGTTGCTGCACTGACGGACCTGCTGAAGAACCGTAGCAAATTTCAGTGGATGGCAGAATGTTAACAGACATTTGACAGCCTGAAGGCTGTGTTAACCACTGCTCCTGTGTTGGCCACCCCAAATTACACAAAACCATTCTAGTTGACTATCAATGTGAGTAATGTGGGCATAGGTGCTGTGCTCTTGCAAGAAGACGACGAAGGATTAGAGCGGCCTGTTGGGTATTTTTCTAAAACATTAAATGATCACCAGAGGAAGTATTAGACAATTGAAAAGGAGACTTTGAGCTTGGTGCTGGCTTTGCAACATTATAACATTTATGTTACCAGCAATTCGTCTGAAACAATTATACATACTGATCATAATCCATTGTCATTTTTGGAGTAATTCAGGATGGAATTTCGATGGAATTTATTATTACAGCCATTATTTTAAAATATATACGTGTGGCAGGGCGGGAAAACGTGACAGCCGATACTTTGTCACAAATGTGATGGAAGTAGGTTCAATGGTGGAAAACAAGGAACTAAAATGGACCGTATTATTCTTAATGTTTGCCTGTTTTGGTGCTTCGAAATGTATGTCTGTTTATTGTCCAGTGTCAGGAAAGGGCAAGTGGAAAGGTGAAAAATGTAACCATCTTGAAGTCGATGGTTTATTTATTTTTTCTTGGGGGGAGGTGTCATGGGGATGTTCTTTCAGGGAAGGTTTCTGTCTTATCACATGGCTTCAGTGATGTTATTTTGTGGGTGGAGCTGGGCGGTGGCTGTGATGTTTGTTTATACTTTCGCTTTAAATTTTGGCTGCTGCGGACTACAGATAGAGAACAGAAGTGTTTTTGCGTGAATCTCTACTTTCATTTGGATAATTCCAATGATTATAGTTACCTGTTTTGGTAACTTAAAAGATATAATTTGCTTTCCGGAAGGGTTTAAATCTGCTGGTGAGACGGGGTCAGAATCTCAGGGAAAGTCTTATTCGAATGAGAATGCAGAGTGCTGGGCCACGCCCTTGAAAAGGGGTTTTTGGTTTGTGGTATTTTCTTTTTTGTGGAATAGTGCCCTGCCATAAACCCCCCTCACCTCCCCCCCCCCCCACCCCCAGTCCTCCCAGCCCCCAGCGAAGGCCGCGCAAAACAACCAAGAGCGGGAGAAGATAGGAGGGACTACCAGTCCTGCAGCCCCTCGCGGTGGCCATACAGAGGGCCCTGGACGCGATCGGAGGCCTGGAGGAACGAGGTGGAGTTCGGCCACAGTGGAGGAAGGGAGACGCTGGTTAGTTGCAGTTCCCCATTACACGTCCCTCACCCCCACCAACACCATCCTCACCCCCACACTCACCCCCTCCCTCACCACCACTCCACCCTCACTCCCACCCTCAGCCTCACCCTCTCACCCCCACATACCCCCACACACCCCCCATCCCCACCCCCACCCCAACACCATCCTCACCCCCAAATCCACACCCTGACCCCCACATCACCATCACCCCCACTACCACCTTCACCCCCACACCATGGGACAGGTCAATCTGTCGCACCCCCCACCCCCATCCAGTGCCACAGCCGGAGCCCCCCCCCCAGACAATGCCACAGCCTGAGGCCCCCCTTCCCTCCCCTCCCCTCGGTGAGCTGAGCCGTGACGAGGGCAGAGAAGCCCGAATGGCAGCGCTCCGCCAGAGACTCAGGACACCCGGAGCTCGGGTCAGAGGACACTTTAGTGAAGAGGCCCCTGGGACACTATCTGGTGCTCACCACAGAGCTGCTCTTGTACAGCAGTTGGAGGTAGGATGTAGGCTGGTTGGAGGGCAGGCCAACCCCAGGTATTGGTGTCATGTGAGTGACCCTTTAAGAAATGCTTTTGTCTTATCACATGGCTTCAGTGATGTCATTGTTTGGGTGGGGCTGGGCTGTGGCTCTGTGAGCTGTTTTTGGTTTTATTTTCACATTTGGCTGCTGTGGACTCAGACAGAGAACTGAAGTGTCTCGCTCTATTTTCATTTTAAATATCTGTTCCAGTAAAAAGGTGGTGCCTTTTAGATATAGTTTGCTTTCTGGAAGGGTCACACTGGGTCTGAATCTCAGGAAAAGCCAGTCAAATTAGAAGCACGAAGGGACTTGGGAGTCCTTGTTCACGATTCTCTTAAGGTTAACGTGCAGGTTAAATGAGGAACTTCTTCACCCAAAGGGTTGTGAATCTATGGAATTCCTTGCCCAGTGAAGCAGTTGAGGCTCCTTCATTACATGTTTTTAAGGTAAAGATAGATAGTTTTTTGAAGAATAAAGGGATTAAGGGTTATGGTGTTCGGGCCGGAAAGTGGAGCTGAGTCCACAAAAGATCAGCCATGATCTCATTGAATGGCGGAGCAGGCTCGAGGGGCCAGATGGCCTACTCCTGCTCCTAGTTCTTATGTTCTTATGTTCCGTTGGCAGTTAAGAAGGCAAATGAAATGTTAGCATTCATGACGAGAGGGTTAGAATACAAGACCAGGGATGTACTTCTGAGGCTGTATAAGGCTCTGGTCAGACCCCATTTGGAGAATTGTGAGCAGTTTTGGGCCCCGTATCTAAGGAAGGATGTGCTGGGCCTTGGAAAGGGTCCAGAGGAGGTTCACAAGAATGATCTCTGGAATGAAGAAATTGTCGTATGAGGAACGGTTGAGGACTCTGGGTCTATACTCGGAGTTTAGAAGGATGAGGAGGGATCTTATTGAAACTTACAGGATACTGCGAGTCCTGGATAGAGTGGACATGGAGAGGATGTTTCCATTTGTAGGAAATGAACTGAAAACAAGAAGCAGAGGACACAATCTCAGACTAAAGGGATGATCCTTTAAAACAGAGATGAGGAGGAATTTCTTCAGCCAGAGGGTGGTGAATCTGCGGAACTCTTTACCGCAGAAGGCTGTGGAGGCCAAATCATTGAGTGTCCTTGAGACAGAGATAGACAGGTTCTTGATTAATAAGGGGATCAGAGGTTATGGGGCAAAGGCAGGAGAATGGGGATGAGAAAAATATCAGCCATGATCGAATGGTGGAGCAGACTCGATGGGCCGAGTGGCCTAATTCTGTTCCTATGCCTTATGGTCTGATATTCAAGTGAGAATGTGGAATGTTGCAAAAAAATAGGTTTTTGGTTGATAGGATTTTGTTTTTGAATTGGAACAGTTAAGGGGGAATTCATTAAGTGTTGTACATAGAATCCTGTAGCTGTGGGATATCATTATGGTTGTAATTGATTAAAAAAATCTTGCTGTTTGGTTATATATAAATGTTAACTAAGTTCTTAGAATAAAGATTTTTTTGATTAAAGTGTCTAGGTAGTCTGATGAATCACCCCTGAAGGGAAGGCTCTTGGGCTCATCCAAGCCAAATTCAATATAAAGGTTGTAGGTCAGGTGAACCCAATAATGGAGTCTTTATAAACCCAGGGCCATAACACTAGCTGCTGTCCAGCTGGGTTTAGGCTTCTGGCTGGACATCGATTGTGAATCTGCAGAGCCAGCGGCTACACGAGGGGTTGTCAGCGAATATCCAGCAACTGCAGGTTCAGAAATCCAACAGTGTTGAGGAGCCGACAATGTGTGCCACCCTCGCCAATACCGCACAGGTGGCATGCACACTGTCGTCATTGGGGGCAACAGTTTAGGCTCTGGGTCAGCATGTCCAAATCTAGAGCACTCTGTGCCAGCTCTGGGTCAGCATGTACCAATCTAGAGCACTCTGTGCCAGCTCTGGATCAGCATGTCCAAATCTAGAGCACTCTGTGCCGGCGCTAGCCGAGGCCCGGGGCAGGGTTACTGCCTCACAGGTAACCCATGTGCTAGAGCTGCCATGCAGCGGCGTTCCTGAGCATGGCCCAGTCACAGCAGGCCAGAGCTGGGAATGTCAGCAGCATTTCCCAGGCACTGGCCGACGTGGCCCAGTCCCAGAGGGAGGTGGCCCAGTCCCAGAGCGAGGTGGCCCAGTCCCAGAGGGAGGTGGCCCAGTCCCAGAGGGAGGTGGCCCAGTCCCAGAGGGGGATGGCCCAGTCCCAGAGGGAGGTGGTCCAGTCCCAGAGGGAGGTGGCCCAGTCCCAGAGGGAGGTTGCCCAGTCCCAGAGGGAGGTGGCCCAGTCCCAGAGCGAGGTGGCCCAGTCCCAGAGGGAGGTGGCCCAGTCCCAGAGGGAGGTGGCCCAGTCCCAGAGGGAGGTGGCCCAGTCCCAGAGGGAGGTGGCCCAGTCCCAGAGGGAGGTTGCCCAGTCCCAGAGGGAGGTGGCCCAGTCCCAGAGCGAGGTGGCCCAGTCCCAGAGGGAGGTGGCCCAGTCCCAGAGGGAGGCGGCCCAGTCCCAGAGGGAGGTGGCCCAGTCCCAGAGGGGGATGGCCCAGTCCCAGTGGGGGATGGCCCAGTCCCAGAGGGAGGTGGCCCAGTCCCAGAGGGAGGTGGCCCAGTCCCAGAGGGAGGTGGCCCAGTCCCAGAGGGAGGTGGCCCAGTCCCAGAGGGAGGTGGCCCAGTCCCAGAGGGGGATGGCCCAGTCCCAGAGGGGGATGGCGCAGTCCCAGAGGGGGATGGCGCAGTCCCAGAGGGAGGTGGCCCAGTCCCAGAGGGGGATGGTGCAGTCCCAGAGGGAGGTGGCCCAGTCCCAGAGGGAGGTGGCCCAGTCCCAGAGGGGGATGGCCCAGTCCCAGAGGGGGATGGCGCAGTCCCAGAGGGGGATGGCGCAGTCCCAGAGGGGGATGGCGCAGTCCCAGAGGGGGATGGCGCAGTCACTGGCTGGTGTGACACAAATCCAGAATGTGGTGGCACAGTCACTGGGTGATGTGGTGCAGTCCCAGACGAAGCTGGTCCCCTCCATGGTAGTGACTCGAGCGGGCCTCCAGGACTGGCAGTGCCCATGCCAGTAACTCCCGCAGGGGAGGTGCCCAAACACCGCAGCACCTCAGTGACCCCCTCATGTTGCTGGTGCATCTGGTGAACAGTGGGTTGAACAGGGCAGCATCATGCCATCTGGGATACCCGCGCCGCAGCCGGGACGATCCTGGCTCAGTTGCCCCAGAATGCGGCCGCCAACAGGGACCCAGGTCACAGGGCGGGCATCACAGCAGGCTGCCTCCGCTCCTGATGTACCTTCTGGGGATCCACCTAGCAATTGGGCAGCATGGTAGCTCAGTGGTTAGCATTGTTGCTTCACAGCTCCAGGGTCCCAGGTTCGATTCCCTGCTGGGTCACTGTCTGTGCGGAGTCTGCACGTCCTCCCCCTGTCTGCGTGGGTTTCCTCCGGGTGCTCCGGTTTCCTCCCACAGTCCAATGACGTGCAGGTTACGTGGATTGGCCGTGATAAATTGCCCTTCATGTCCAACAGGTTAGGTGGTGTTACGGAGATAGGGTGGAGCCATGGGCTTGGGTGGGCTGCTCTTTCCAAGGGCCGGCGCAGACTGGATGGGCCGAATGACCTCCTTCTGCACTGTAAGTTCTATGATACTAGCATCAGGCCCTAAATCCAGAAATTGCTGCACCAGTTACGTTGGCACGGGTACAAGACACAGTTTAGTTGTCGGACCTACGGCACAAATCTGTAAATATTTGTTCACGTTAAACACCAGCCTGTCTTGGTGTTCTGTCAGATGAGTGTGAGGGATGGGCTGGTCTGGGCTGGCCAGAGAGTGGGGAGGGGGAGGAATAGGCGAACGTTATGGTTGGCCCGGTCTACCCCATTCCCCACCCCTCACCCCCCAACTGACCCCATCACCATCACCACAGGGATCCGATGGTACCATGTGATGGACTGGCCAGCTGGCATGCCGGGGTCACGCAGGAGGATGGTGGAACTTTCCACCATGCGCAGGAGTCAGGCATTGGCAAACAATCCAGTCACCCCCCCCACCCTAGCTGGTGAATCTGAAGGCAATCAGAGCAACCCGTGCGTATTGGCCCTGGCATACACATCGTGCGGTCTCCCATGCCTGTCAGAGTCCCTTGTCCTGGAAAACCTGACCCACACCCACACCCGCCTTGTCGGACGAGGTCTGGTGTTCCTCCTCCTCCTCTAGCACGTCGCCCCTCTGCTTGGCGCTATTGCGGAGGATGCAACAGGCTCCACAATGCAGGCGATCCTCAGTATCATACGGGAAGTGTGATGGAGATCACATTGTCCGGAGAATCCGGTTTAGAATAAGGACATGTATCAGCAGCAGAAATTAATACATCAAGTGTTTCGATTCACAGTGGAATAAAACCACTTCAGCAGAAAAGTCTTTCAAAAGTCAGAACCAGCTGCTTCCCAAACAAATGCAGGACAAGAAAGATGCTGGAATTGACAGCCCAGAAATTCTTCCTGCAATTATAACCACAAGCTGGAACGCGGGAAGGAATAATAACGATAGCAAGCCAAATAAATTCAGAAAACCTCCTTCCTAGCTATATAACTTTTGACATTTAAGATAACACCATTTGGTATTGTGGCAATCTGAACATTTACATACCGAAGAATTTTGACACATTGAAAATAGTTAGAAGTAGAGATGTGCTTCTTAGGTTTTGATTGGTAAGGGGATCAGGGGTTATGGGGAGAAGACAGGAGAATGGGGATGAGAAAATACCAGCCATGATTGCATGGCGGAGCAGTCTCGATGGGCCAAATGGCCTAATTCTGCTCCTCTGTCTTTTGGTCTTATGCTACTAACAACTCCTTGTTGATCATATTCGTCGATCGGGTGGAGAATCCCCGTTTGCAACCATATTGGGGCCGGTGCTGTTTTTCGGATGCTCCGCCCCCTCCAAATTGGCATCATTGAGGCACATGCCGTACGCTGTTGCGAAGACGTCAGCATGTCACTTTGAGGCCCTCCCCCAATACTCTGCCCCCGATGGGCCGAATTCCCAACCGCTCGGGTCGCATGTGGTCTGAGTTTTTGTAAACACCGCGTGGGGGCTGTGGACTGTGTCCATTGCCGCCTCAGACGAGCGGGAGCCGTGCTTATGGCAGAGGGGGGGGGCTTCAGCGAGGGTTAGGGGGACTGGTGGGCAGTGTCCAGGGGGTGGTGAGGGGGTGTCCAGGGCGACACTATTCGGTCGGCTGGATTCACGTTCGGTCGGCGCCATATTGTACCGGACGACCGCTACAGGTCATCGCTGTGAGCATGTGTAGCGACTGACCTGGCGATTCTCCGGCCTTCTATGTTGGGAATGCCGGGAGTTTCACGTGGCGCAGCTGCTAACCCCCCCACCGGGCGGAGCATTGGTTCAGGGGCGCCGCCGACATTTTAATTGTAAAACTAGACCCTTCCTCCAGACATAGCCCCCAAAATCGGAGAATCCAGCCTCATACATCTTAGACACCTGACATTCAAGCAGACACTAAATCATCAAATCACATATTGTTGATAAGCGACACACCTGGCCATTTGGCTGTGGGAAATAAAACACAGAAAAGGCCATACACTTCATAGAAAGAGTTGTATATTCAGGACGAGCAGTTTGACGAATCAGCACTCACTCTCTCCTGCTCGAGTCAAAATTCTGTTCATCTGCCTGCTTCGTCCAACGAAGACCATGGCAGTTTTTGTAAGAATGTTTCTATTAAACTTGTATTAGAAATTGATATGAGATACTTTATGATTTTACACGTTAAGATATATCTTTTCCTTCGAGAATTTAGTTTGTTAACAGATAACAAAGGACTGTTCACTGATTTATATTTTTAACTCTGCAATTCTGTGTCAACTGAGAGTATCTTATAATAAAATACTATTTGAAATAAACTGTGCAGTCTTACTCTCAATAAGTTTTAGATCCTAGACACTAATTATTGAAGTCTGAAATGACAAGCATCCACAAATGACAGAGGTTGGGGGTTTAGTAATGAATGACATATTGAACCTCATCAAAAGTAACTGAAATCCTGTGGAACGGTTTGAGACACAGAAAAGTAACTTCCCCTTGTGAGAGCTATTTGAAGTCTCAAAGAGAAACAGATTTCCCTCTTCTGGTAGCTTTGCCTGATATAGGTTAGCAAGATAGTCCCTTCGAATCAGCAATACCCAAAACTTGGCAAGTAGGATGAGGGTGGATCCCAAAGCTTTTTATCCATGTAAAAAGCAAGAAAATGAAAATGAAAATCGCTTATTGTCACGAGTAGGCTTCAATGAAGTTACTGTGAAAAGCCCCTAGTCGCCACATTCCGGCGCCTGTTCTGGGAGGCCGGTACGGGAATTGAACCGCGCTGCTGGCCTGCTTGGTCTGCTTTCAAAGCCAGCGATTTAGCCTGGTGAGCTAAACCAGCCCAGAGGGTGGCCAGAGAAAGGATTGGACAACTTAAGGACAGTGGGGTGAATCAATGCGTTGAGCCAGAGGAAATGGGCGCGGTGCTAAATAAGTACTTTGCTTAGTGTTCACCAAAGAAAGGGAGTTTGTGAAAGACGATTCTTGGGTAATGTGTGTGGACAGTCTGGGTCATGTTAACATTGAAAAATAGGAGGTATTGAGTCTGTTATAAGATATTAAGGTAGATAAGTGTCCTGGGCCGGATGGGATTTACCCCAGAATACTGAGGGAAGCAAGGGAGGAAATTGTTGGGGACTTAACTGACATGTTTCTTTCCTCATTGGCTACAGGTCAGATCCCAGATTAGATTAGATTTGATTTAATTTGATTTATTGTCACATGTACCGAAGTACAGTGAAAAATATTTTTCTGCGGCCGAGGAACATACACAGTAAATTCTTCGTAGACACAAGAATAATCAACAGATAACATTGACAAATGGTACATCGACAAAACAGTGATTGGTTACAAGCAAACAAAGCAAATATATGAGCAGGAACAGCATAGGGCGTCATGAATAGCGTTCTTACAGGGAACAGATCAGTCTGAGGGGGAGTGGTTGAGGAGTCTTGTAGCTGTGGGGAAGAAGCTGTTCCTGTGTCTGGATGTACAGGTCTTCAGACTTCTGTACCTTCTGCCTGATGGGAGGGTCTGGAAGAAGGCAATGCCTGTGTGGGAGGGGTCTCTGATAATGCTGCCTGCCTTCCTGAGGCAACGGGAGGGGTAGACAGAATCAATGTGGGGGTGATAAGTTTGTGTGATGCGTTGGGCTGAGTTCACCACACTCTGCAGTTTCTTGCGACCTTGGACCAAACAGTTGCCATACCAGGCTGTGACGCAGCCGGATAGGATGTTCTCTATGGCACATCTGTAGAAGTTTGTGAGAGTCGATGCAGACATGCCAAATTTCTTTAGCTTCTGTAGGAAGTAGAGACGATGTTGTTTGGCTTTCTTGACTGTTGCATCAATGTGAGTGGACCTGGACAGACTGTTGGTGATGGTGACCCCTAGGAATATAAAGCTATCGACCATCTCCACTTCGGAGCCATTGTAGATGGGAGTGTGTGTTGTGCTACGCTTCCTGAAGTCGATGATCAGTTCCTTGGTCTTTCCAACATTTAGAGAGAGGTTGTTTTCGGTGCACCATGCAACCAAGTGATTTATCTCCCTTCTATAGTCTGATTTGTCATTGTTTGAGATACGGCCCACCACAGTCATATCATCCCAAACTTATAGATTGATTTGGAGTTGAATCTTGCCACACAGTCATGTGTGTATAGGGAGTACAGTAGAGGACTGAGCACTCATCCTTGCAGGGCCCCGGTGTTGAGGACTATTGTAGAGGAGGTGCTGTTACCGATCCTGGCAGATTGCGGTCTGTTGGTGAGGAAGTCGAGGATGCACAGGAGGGGTCAAGTCCAAGATTGCAGAGTTTGGTTATTAGTCTTGTTGGGATAATGGTGTTGGAAGGCGGAGCTGTAGTCTATGAACAGCAGTCTGATGTAGGTATCCTTGTTGTCGAGGTGTTTGAGTGCTGAAGGTAGGGTCAGGGAGATAGTGTCTGCTGTGGACCAGTTTGGCAAACTGCAGTGGATCGAGACCGTCTGGGAGGCTGGCAGTGATCCGACTCATGACTAGCTGCTCGAAGCATTTAATGATAACAGACGTCAGGATCACCGGTCGGTAGTCATTGAGGCAGGCTACCTTGTTCTTCATTGGTAATGGTTTTATGGTGGCCTTCTTGAAGGAGGTGGGGACCTCAGAGGACTAGAGAATAGCTAATATTGTACCACTGTTTAAAAAACGTAGCAGGGATAATCCTGCGAATGATAGGCCGGTGAGCCTCACGTCGGTACGAGATAAATTATTGGAGAGAATTCTTAGAAACAGGATTTATACCCATTTGGAAACAAATGGACACATAAGCGATAGACAAGATGGTTTTGTGAAGAGGAGATCGTGCCTAACTAACTTGAACGAGTTTTTTGAGGAGGTGACAAAGACTGCAGCAAAGCTCCCAGCCAGGATATTGGTGCCCCTCCAGTTTAGATGCAACCCGTCCTTCTTGTACAGGTCCAACCTGCCCCGGAAGAGATCCCAATGGTTCAGAAATCTGAAATCTTCCCTCCTACACCACCAGCTTATCCACATGTTTAGCTGCTGTATTCTCCTATTTCTAGCCTCACTAGCACATGGCACACGGTGTAATCCTAGAGGTCCTGCTTTTTACATTATTGCCTCACTCCCTGAACTCCTTCTGCAGGACCTCATCACTCTTCCTGCCTGTGTTGTTAGTACCTATGTGCACTATGACCTCTGGCTGTTCACCCTCCCCCTTCAGGATGTTCTGTGTTCGTTCAGAGACATCCTTGACCCTGGCACCAGGGAGGCAACTTACCATCCTGGAGTCTCTTTCACGTCATCAGAAGCACCTATCTGTGCCCCTTACTATAGAGTCCCCTATAACCATCGCTCCCCTGCACTTTGCCCTCCCCTGCTGAGCAACGGAGCCAGTTGTGGTGCTACTATTCTGGCTGCTGCTATTTTCCCCTGATAGTCTATCTCCCTCAACAGTACCCAAAGGGGTATACCTATTCGAGAGGGGGACAGCCTCAGAGGATTCCTCCACTAACTGCCTGCCCTTTCTGGTGGTTACCCATCTCTCTGCCTACACATTGGGTGTGACCACATCTCTACACCTCCTATCTATGATGCTTTCCACCACCGGCATTCTCCTAAGTGCATCCAATTGCTGCTCCAACTGAACCACGTGCTCTGTGAGGAGCTGCCATTGGCTGGTTTAGCTCACTCAGCTAAATCGCTGGCTTTTAAAGCAGACCAAGCAGGCCAGCAGCACGGTTCAATTCCCGTACCAGCCTCCCCGGACAGGCGCCGGAATGTGGCGACTAGGGGCTTTTCACAGTAACTTCATTGAAGCCTACTCGTGACAATAAGCGATTTTCATTTCATTTTCATTTCATTGGTTACACTTGCTGGAGACGTAGTCAACCTGGAACGCTGGAAGCGTCACAGATCTCCCACATCTCACAGTTAGAGCACTGCACCCTGATGAATGCCATTTAAGCACTAATTAATTAATTTAAAATAAATACTTAAATCGTTTGGATTAAGTTACGATGAACTATATGGTCTCTGGCGCTAGATTTGTACTGTGAAATTAAATGCTAAATACTAATGTCTTCCCTCCGGATTAGTTACTTCGCTACCTATTTCAGGAATTAGTATTAAATAGATTTTTCAATTCTTTTTTAAAAATTCAACACAGATCCCCCACCACCCAATCAATCAATCATGTCACAGCTTTACTGTAACATCAATTCTCAGTTTTCCCCCCCACAATTTGAAAACACAGAGAGACACAGACACAGAGAGAGACAGAGAGACAGAGACACAGAGAGAGACACAGAGAGAGACACAGAGACACAGAGAGAGACAGACACAGAGAGAGAGACACAGAGAGACAGAGACAGAGACACAGAGAGAGACACAGAGAGAGACACAGAGAGAGACACAGAGAGACAGAGACACAGAGAGAGACAGAGAGAGACACAGAGACAGAGACACAGAGAGAGACAGAGTGAGAGACAGAGAGAGACACAGAGACAGAGACACAGAGAGAGACAGAGAGAGAGATACAGAGAGAGACACAGAGAGAGACACAGAGACACAGAGAGAGACACAGAGACACAGAGAGAGACAGAGAGAGGGACACAGAGAGAGACACAGAGACACAGAGAGAGACAGACACAGAGAGAGAGAGACACAGAGAGACACACAGAGAGACACAGAGAGACACAGAGAGACAGAGACACAGAGAGAGACAGAGAGACACAGACATAGAGAGACAGAGACACAGACAGAGACACAGAGAGATACAGACCCAGAGAGAGAGACAGACAGAGAGACACAGACACAGAGAGATACAGACCCAGAGAGAGAGACAGAGAGATATAGACACAAATACCATTTACATTCTCAGACTGCACTCTGGATTTCTCCCACTCAGTTCTGCCCCCGATTAGAAGGACTTACCTCCCTAACTGCTACTTACCAATCAGCTCTCTCCCTTGTAGTCACCTGCAGCAGGGCAAGGTCACGCACTGGAAGTTTGTGAGCGATAAATCAAGGTTTAAAAAGCATCTCCTCCAACCCAGCCTCGAATTCCCACCTAGCTTCAGATTCCCAGCTCCCACACTCACTCCTCGATGTTACTCACTCTTCGATGTGGCTCACTCTTCGATGTGACTCACTCTTCGATGTGACTCACTCCTCGATGTGACTCACTCTTCGATGTGACTCACTCTTCGATGTGACTCACTCTTCGATGTGACTCACTCTTCGATGTGACTCACTCTTCGATGTGACTCACTCTTCGATGTGACTCACTCTTCGATGTGACTCACTCTTTGATGTGGCTCACTCTTCGATGTGACTCACTCTTCGATGTGACTCACTCTTCGATGTGGCTCACTCTTCGATGTGACTCACTCTTCGATGTGACTCACTCTTCGATGTGACTCACTCTTCGATGTGACTCACTCTTCGATGTGACTCACTCTTTGATGTGACTCACTCTTCGATGTGACTCACTCTTCGATGTGGCTCACTCTTCGATGTGACTCACTCCTCGATGTGACTCACTCTTCGATGTGACTCACTCCTCGATGTGACTCACTCTTCGATGTGACTCACTCTTCGATGTGACTCACTCTTCGATGTGACTCACTCTTCGATGTGACTCACTCTTCGATGTGACTCACTCTTCGATGTGACTCACTCTTCGATGTGGCTCACTCTTCGATGTGACTCACTCTTCGATGTGACTCACTCTTCGATGTGGCTCACTCTTCGATGTGACTCACTCTTCGATGTGACTCACTCTTCGATGTGACTCACTCTTCGATGTGACTCACTCTTCGATGTGACTCACTCTTCGATGTGACTCACTCTTCGATGTGGCTCACTCTTCGATGTGACTCACTCTTCGATGTGACTCACTCTTCGATGTGACTCACTCTTCGATGTGGATCACTCTTCGATGTGACTCACTCTTCGATGTGACTCACTCTTCGATGTGGCTCACTCTTCGATGTGGCTCACTCTTCGATGTGACTCACTCTTCGATGTGAATCACTCTTCGATGTGGCTCACTCTTCGATGTGACTCACTCTTCGATGTGGCTCACTCTTCGATGTGACTCACTCTTCGATGTGGCTCACTCTTCGATGTGACTCACTCTTCGATGTGGCTCACTCTTCGATGTGACTCACTCTTCGATGTGACTCACTCTTCGATGTGACTCACTCTTCGATGTGACTCACTCTTCGATGTGGCTCACTCTTCGATGTGACTCACTCTTCGATCTGGCTCACTCTTCGATGTGGCTCACTCTTCGATATGACTCACTCTTCGATGTGGCTCACGCTTCGATGTGACTCACTCTTCGATGTGACTCACTCTTCGATGTGACTCACTCTTCGATGTGACTCACTCTTCGATGTGACTCACTCTTCGATGTGGCTCACTCTTCGATGTGGCTCACTCTTTGATGTGACTCACTCTTCGATGTGGCTCACTCTTCGATGTGGCTCACTCTTCGATGTGACTCACTCTTCGATGTGGCTCACTCTTCGATGTGACTCACTCAGGATGTGTCCACTGGCTCACTGGAAGTGCTCAGTGGGAGTGAGTTTCAAATCCCCTTCTTAAATAGGCCGGAGGTGACTCACACACCTGAAAACTTTAGAACGAAGCAATTTGTGCTTTTACAAATCGTGAAACTGGTGTCATGGCTGATGAGGGAGAGAGAGGAGATCGGACACAGAGAGGAGCGACTGCGGACTGCCGGACTGGCTGGGGTGAGGGGGCCCTGTCAGGGCGGGGGAGGGGGTGTGATGGGGGAATGGGCAGAGTGGCCGGGGTGACCCCACCTCCCACCCAACCCCCCCCCCCGCCCCGGGGTGCTGTGCTGGCATGGATCACCGTTACCGTGGCAGCAAGGCAGCCATCTTGTTGCATTCCCCGCTGATCACCCACCTGGGCCAATGGTTCTGCAGAGTGACACTGACCGTATGGGTACCCCGACCTCTCTTACCCCCGCGCCACACCGCTTCCCACACTCCCCTCCCCACAGCGGGCATCAGGCAGCCCACCCAGGTCAACGCCCACTGTAGCCACTACAGGGGTGCTGGGTGGGAGCCACAGAGTGTAACACTGCCAAGGGCTGTGCCACATGATGATATCCCTGGCAGTACCATCGGGCACCAGAACCAGAAGCCGCCACAGTGCCGGGCAACAAAGGGCCAAGGGTGTTCTATGTTCTATGGGTGTAATGTTCTTTCAGGTGGTCTGATTTACATTGTTATGTGTCATAGAACATAGAACCTTACAGCGCAGTACAGGCCCTTCGGCCCTCGATGTTGCACCGTCCTGTGAAACCCCTCTAAAGTCCCTCTACACTATTCCCTTATCATCCATATGCCTATCCAATGACCATTTGAATGCGTTTAGTGTTGGTGAGTCCACTACTGTTGCAGGCAGGGCATTCCACGCCCTTACTACTCTCTGAGTAAAGAACCTACCTCTGACATCTGTCCTATATCTATCTCCCCTCAATTTAAAGCTATGTCCCCTCGTGCTGGACATCACCATCCAAGGAAAAAGGCTCTCAATGTCCACCCTATCCAATCCTCTGATCATCTTGTAGCCTCAATTAAGTTGCCTCTTAACCTTCTTCTCTCTAACGAAAACAGCCTCAAGTCCTTCAGCCTTTCCTCATATGATCTTCCCTCCATACCAGGCAACATCCTTGTAAATCTCCTCTGTACCCTTTCCAATGCTTCCACATCCTTCCTATAATGTGGCGACCAGAATTGCATGCAATACTCCAAATGCGGCCGCACCAGAGTTTTGTACAGCTGCAACATGACTTCATGGCTCCGAAACTCAATCCCTCTACCAATAAAAGCTAACACACCGTACGCCTTCTTAACAACCCAATCAACTTTTGTGGTAACTTTCAGGGATCTATGTACATGGACACCTAGATCTCTCTGCTCGTCCACACTACCAAGAATCTTACCATTAGCCCAGTACTCTGTCTTCCTGTTATTCCTTCCAAAATGAATTACCTCACACTTTTCTGCATTAAACTCCATTTGCCACCTGTCAGCCCAGCTCTGCAGCTTATCTATGTCCCTCTGTAACTTGTAACATCCTTCCACACTGTCCACAACTCACCCATACTTCTACGCCCTCCTCTAGGTCATTTATAAAAATGACAAACAGCAGTGGCCCCAAAACAGATCCTTCTGGTACACCACTAGTAACTGAACTCCAGTCTGAACATTTCTCATCAACCATCACCTTCTGTCTTCTTACAGCGAGCCAATGTCTGATCCAAACCGCTAAATCACCCTGAACCCCAAAGTGTAGCATGGAGTACACCTGTCATGTGACAGTACCTTTAAGAAATGGATGTTTAAGCAATGTACCTTTAAGAAATGTGGCAGCTCATATAATTGAAGTGATGTCAGAGTGTGGGCGGAGCTGGGTTTTTAGCTCAGCCATTTTGCAGTGTTTAGTTTCGGTTTGAGAGAGCAGCTGAAAAGTGCCTGGCTGGTTTGCTGTGAGCTGTTTGATCGGAAAAGCCAGTTTTGAGGAAAAGAGCTTGGGTGTGTCTGTGTTTTGCAGTGAGCTGGATCTGCTGTGATCTCTGCCATGAAAGACTATCTCTGAATCATTTGTGTGATTTAAACTCATAATAGTAATGTCTTTAACCTGACGTGTTTCTGTTGAAAGGTGTTAAGCCTTTTGGAGGTTTGAAGGAACATTTTGAGGGATTATTTAGTGTTATTATTTTCGGGGTTATCTTTGAAGTAAGGGGTGTCAAGGGATCCAATGTTTATTTTAAAAGTTTAATTTGAGTTCATCGAATAAACATTGTTTTATGTTTAAAAACCCATGTATCCATAATTGTAATACCACACCTGGAGACCAAGCCGTGTGCTTCAAAAGCAACAATACATTAAAGGGAGAGGTTGCTTGAACTCCATGATACATTTTGGGGTTCTGAAAACGCCACTCCCATAACACACCTGACCCACAACTTTTACTAGATTGTGGTATGGGGAGCTCATGGCTCACTCTACAGGTATGGTACAGCAGAAAATGGACCAGTGTTTTTTTAAAACAAAATAATGTTTATTCTATGAACTCAAGTTAACCTTTTTAAAACAAACAGTGAATATTTTAGCAACCGTTAATTCAAATACACCCCCCAAAGAATACCACACTAAATAACCTGTATGCTGTCCTTTTACCATCCAAACGACTTAACAAACCTCCAAACAGGAGCACATCAGCATTTACATTCAAGACTGAAAACATTTATAATTCTTCTGAATTCACTAAATGATCCATAGAGAGATTTTATACAGAGATCAACAGCAGTGCAGTTCACAGACACACCCAAGCTCTTTCTCAAACTGAAACTAAAAAAAGCAGAAGTAGAGCTCAGCTCCACCCACACTCTGACATCACTCCAGTAACATCAGCAGCTCTATTTCTTAAAGGTACATTTCTTAAGCACCCATTTCTTAAAGGGTACTCTCACGTGACAATATTACAAGAACACTTGTAGCTAAAGCTGTAAATGATTTACTCACATTAACTGTGGGTCAAATATATAGAAAACAACAGATGAATAACAGTATGAACATGCGCAAGCAACCTCTCTCCCAGCTCCCTCATCATTCTGAGGTCACCTGACTCTAACATTCACCTACATACTACTGAGACTCCTAGTGGTTTGTCAGTGAATTACAACACAACCATGATATCATGGCATACTCTTTTCTTTGAAGGAATACATTAATACATTATCATCAGTATATTTACTGATGTGATATCATTAGCCTTCTTCTGATTCTGGTTAATCTTCTCAAAGTTTGACCTTGCTGCTCAGAACTTGTAGATTCAATGTTCTCCGTGAAATTCTCATGCTCAGGAACTGCTGAACTATCTGACTCTGCAGCCGACGTTGATTATGACGGAGATTCACTGTCCATCACGCTGTTGTGAAAGTTTTCTCTGGTTTTCAAGAGCGTGTGATGATTTATTCTTCAAACCAACCCATCCTCTTTCTGCCCATTGGCAGTACGAGGTGCTACTTCTTCAAGTGGAATGTATTTTCTTGACCAATTGCCTGAATCTCCTATTCTCACAATGCCATCACTTCTCTGAGGTGGTAAAGTTCTCGACACTCTTGTGATGATATGCATAAGTAATCATGTAAATAGCGATATACAAGAACTCCAACCAGTGGGTGGCAGTAGAGAACAACCACTTGACACTGTTACCTCAGCGAGCTGGTCTTCATACTCGATAGTCACAATTTGTATTAGCTCTTAGATTATTTATAATAGTTAGCAGTTTTTGATAATATTGTTATGGTTAGCTAACCCATGCAATTGTTCGGCAATTAAACTTTAACTAGTCGAGAATTTGACGCTCTTTAGTGCATTTATTCCGACCGGCCAAGCGCCAGAACGTGACAACTCGGTCAAAGAACTGCTTTTGTTTTACTTTAATATTTGTGTTCCCTGCAGTACCACTGCATTCTCCTCCTTCTTTTCCAAGTATAGAAATGTGTGAGGCACCCTTTTATCCATCAGTATGTTGCACGTTTTACTGTGGTTGTAAAACGCGTTTATTGGAGTGTATTAACACGCCTCCGAGTTCGACGTGTGCTTAACACTACTAGGCTCTGTTGTATGTAATTATTTAGCTCTGGAGTCGCCAGTTGCCGTATAGGCAACGTCACAAGTATTCCAAGGTCAAGTTCAAAGTAATAAAGACGATACACCGATTAGTAAAGTTCAAACGATCAATATTTATTATACAGTTATAATAAATACTCATGCACACACTAAGAGACTAAGCTATAACTAAACTTAAGTGGACAGAATACTTATCTAACAGGAACAGGCAAGGTCAGAGAACGAGGCCTTCGTCCTGGTCTTGTACTGCAGCCTTCAGCAAGCGTTCTGGTACTTGGGAGTCTAGTGGGCTTGGATCGCGTAGCGAGCGTTGAACTTACGGTTTCGGCGGCTGGTGCTCAACGGCTGGAGTCAGGATGCAAGATGTCAGTCAGAGCCGGAGCACGAGTTTAACAGACCGGGCTCTGTGGGGAATTTGCTTTTATACCCCTCTCTAATGTCCTTGCCCCCTTCTAGGTGGGCTCTACCTTTCGGTACCGATTGGAACGTTTCCAAACGGCTACCTTCGAAATCCTCCAATGCGGGGGCTTCCCTCGATGTTGGGGGGTGGTTTCGATATTCGTTACTCTGGTGCCATCCTGTTTGCTCCACCAATTAACTGCTACATAGAGATGGAAATGTTGCCATTGTTTGTGCCTGGATCTGGGCCGCCTCATTAGGATGTTAAGCGCTTTGCCATTAACACCTTTGGCTTGGAGATCTGCACCTGGCCAGAAAACTGGTTTGCTGCTTGCAAAATGCTAATTAGTTGAGAGCAGGCTGTCTGTTCTCACTAAACAGGCTTTCCCTGCTGTCTTCCATTTTAGTTTGGCTCAGTGTCCATTTTGCGTGGCCAGCATGGCTACATTCCCTCCTTGTGATCCTCACAATCATACTATTGTGAAGGATCACCTATGTACGTTGCCTTCCTTGTGTTCTGACCTCTTGCCAGTTCCTGTTCTACTCTATCTTAAACTATGGGAAGAAGAAAAATTTTTTTTAACTAACATCTCTACTTGGCCCTATGTCAAAGGGACATGCATTACTACAACTGGGAACCTCTACCTATCACTATTAACCTTAACCTTAACTTAACATTTCATCACTCTAAAATCTTAACCATTCACACCACAACATCACACTTCCCAACTCGGCAGTCGAGTATGGAACAATATAATACATGGCTGAATTTTTATTTACAGAGTGTTGTAATCAGTGAGGGGTTGAGGGGTTTGGTGGAATCCGAAGATGGGGGATTGAACTCTATAGATGGGTGAGGTGCTGGAACGAGAGGCTCTCCTCTTCCATTTCCTCAACCTGAGGGTCTGCACTAGTATGATGAGGATCGCGATCACCAACAGTGATTCGATTATATAGGACATGGAGTACCACGTCATGAATTTAGTGCACCAGGTCTGAACCTCGCTGATCAGAGCTGAGCACTGGGGGTTTGCTGTAATTGAAACATTTACGGTGGGGGTTGTGGGGGAAACGTGTCTTGTTTCCACACATATACATATGACATTAAACAGTAATAAGTGGGCTTCCATCATTTTGCTGTTCTTCTTCTTTCTCTTCCTTCTTCCTCCGGTATTGACAATCCTGGCTTCGACCTCTGTCTCGTCCTTTGAAACCTTTGGGATCAAGCACAGTATCTGTCAATACACAGTTTAAGACCTTTACTTGTTAGTGCATCTGTCTTTCAAAACCCAATTGACCCTTTAAAATGACTGGCTAAGTCACACCCTGTGACTCCCCTCATTTTTTTTTTCAAAAAGCGAATTTAAAGACCAGCATACACCTAACAATCCTTCCTTCTGCGAGCCGTCTCGCAGGCTTTGCTGATTTACCATCCGAATGTTCCCGGATGTAAATAGCATGTGGGATGGTGGCCGAAGGGCTACCTAACGTAAAATGAAAACAAACTTTGAAACAAACATCCGAATGAGTTGCGTATGGGCCGCGACGGGTACGAGTTGGATGGGATCCCCGGGTAGGGCGTGCTGTGCCATACCCGAGCTTGGCTGACCAAGGGTTGGTTCTCAGACAGGGCGGGTCCTCAGTGCCGTTTGTCCACTGCCTGAGTAACCTGGAAAAAACGGGTACGAATGTGTTTACCATGACTTGCAGCCTCTATTTCGCCGAATAGAGGGGCACCTAAAAAACCAAGGGAGCCAAGATGCTCCAACTGAGGACATCACTGAAGTTCTCAGAGATATCTGCGGACAAGCTATTTGGCGTGTGGCCTTACAACTTTGGAAAAGATCTCCAATCAAACCGAAGTTCTCAAAAGTTTCGGCAGACAAGCTAACGTGTATGTGAGGTGGTCACAATCTTTTCAGCTGAAAAGAAGATGTCCATCCTCCAGCTGAACAATGTACAATCCTGAGACAAACAAACATAAAACGAAGACAAACATACGTGCAGGTTCCATCAGAAAGGACATAGTTTCCCTCAAACGATTCCTATTTTACATCATCTGGACACCTCACTTTGATTCTGCCTCTGTGAACAGGGTCACAAAGGGGTTGCCGTGTCGGGAGTCAGACACCGTGTCGTCCTGCTCTCCCGGATCCCACACCCTTGTGTGGATCAGGCATGAAACTTTGGAATTGTGTGACCGGGGGTCACTTTCATCATTGCGGACAAGTCTGTAGGAATTGTCCCTGTGCCATTGTGTACTGTCGAGTGTGTTGTCGGGGTAGTCGGGGTCGGGTGGTGGTTCTGGATATTTGAGGTAGGTGACTTCCATGGGGTCAATGGAGTCGGGGTCGTAGCTGGTGCAGTGTGGGCTGTATGGCTGTGTGCTGTCGCTGTCTTCAGAGTCAGTGTCAGTCCTGCTGTCTCTGCTGTGGCAGCTTGTGGGCGTGTCGGGGCGTGGTCTGTAGTGGTCTGTGGGCGGAGTCGTGGGCGAGTCCGTGGATGAACTGGTCTGTGAGGGGGATGGTGGAAAAGTGTCTCTGGTGGGCGGGGTGAAGTGTTCTGCTGCATCCAGCAGGACATGGTGAGCATGGTTGGCCTGTGTTCCATATGCCTTTAACTGGTTTATATGGAACCACGCGGTCTTCCCATTAGGATACTTTATTCTGTAAACGGAGGGGCTAATTTTGTCCGAAATTGAGTAGGGACCGGAATATTTTGGAGCCAAAAAACTGCTGGGGTTATAAACAGATAACATTACCTGTTGCCCAACCTGGAATTCTGTGGGGTGTACGGTCTTATTGAAACAGGCAGTACGTTGCTGTCGGCGTTTCCCTAGCTGGACTGCGGCTGTGAGCTGTGCAGACCTCACAGTCTCAACTAGATCTTTAACTGCCTTTTCATGTGTGAGGGCCGTCACTTCGGGGCTTGTCATGTCCAGTCCTAAAAGGAATTCTGTACCTTTCATAGGGCGTCCGGTCATGAGTGTATGTGGTGTGTATCCTGTAGATGTGGAGACAGTGTTCCTTATGAACATAAGTGCAAAGGGGAGCACTGAATCCCATGTGGAATTATTCTCTTGAACCATTTTCCTGAGGGTCGTTTTTAGGATCCGATTCATGCGCTCCACAATCCCGCTGGACTGTGGATGATACGCAATATGAAAATTTTGCTTTATACCGAATATTGTCAGGACGTTCCTCATGACCCGTCCTGTAAAGTGAGATCCC
Organism: Scyliorhinus canicula; assembly: GCF_902713615.1. Lineage (NCBI taxonomy): Eukaryota > Metazoa > Chordata > Chondrichthyes > Carcharhiniformes > Scyliorhinidae > Scyliorhinus > Scyliorhinus canicula. The sequence continues at coordinate 3,827,234 of NC_052148.1, forward strand.
TGGTCCGAATCGATACTTCGGGGTAAACCCCATCTCGTGAAGATGTGGTGGGTCAGGATCTTTGCAGCTGTCTTTGCTGTATTTGTTCGTGAGGGAAATGCCTCTACCCATTTGGTAAAGGTGTCGATGACCACCAGAACGTATTTATAGCCATTCCTACAAGGGGGCAATGGACCTATAAAATCGATCTGGAGGTTTGTCCAAGGGCCATTAACTGGGCGAGTATGCCGAAATTGTGCCTTCTTAGAATACCTCTCCGGGTTATTCTGAGCACAAATCAGGCAATTCTCAATGTAGTGTGTGACATCAGTCCTGAGATTAGGCCACCAACAGAGTTGCCTGAGGTGCCTCGTTGTTGCATCAATTCCCTGATGCCCGTGTCCGTCATGGAACAAGGCAATCATCTGATTCCTGTCCTGCTGTGGGACCACATAAAGTTGATCCTTAATGATCACACCCTCATGTGTGGTCAGTGTGTGTTTAAAGTGCTCGTACGCAGGCACAAAGTTTCCCTTGAAAACCTCCCTGAGGTCTCTGTCCTGTTTCTGTGCTGCTACGAGATCTTTAACCTCTGTTTGTGAGACTTGTACTGCACTCACAGGGGCGCTAGCTGGTGCGCTAGCTGGGGGGGTCCATAAGTGTCCTCTCCTGGAACCTGCCTTAGCCAATGCGTCGGCTTTTACATTCCCAGGGGGTGATGACCTATGGTGGCTGCGAACTTTTATAATGCCGAAGGTCCTGTCCTTCGCTTTCTCTAGGATATGCTGGAGTAAGGGGGCTGATGGAAGGGGTTTTCCGTCTGCGGAGACAAAACCTCGTGTCCTCCACAGGGGCAGAAAATCTGTTAGGCTATTGCAGACATATAAGCTGTCTGAATATATGTCTGCTGGGCTGGGGAAAGAATCGGGGTGGTCCACTATATACGCTATGGCTGCTAGCTCTGCTGCCTGCGCGCCTAAGTGACCAGGTAACTTCAGTGCTATCTCTTCGAGAGCGCGCCCCTGCGCGTCCTCTACATAGATGCCGCATCCTGTGATACGCTCACCATTTAAAACTGTGGAGGAACCGTCTACATAAATCCTCAAGGGTCCACACGTGTCTGTGGGCTGGGGGCTTTGTTTTGGGTTCCCTATCTTCCTGGGGGGTGTTTTTGCTAAAAAGGGTCCTGTGTTATGCAGGGGAGCTACAATTTCACAGTCATGGGGCTGTCCGGGGTATTGGAGGTTGTCTGCTAAGTATGTGTGTGTGCGTGTCCGTTTTACTGTAATGTCCCGTCCTTGTAAAAGTAGGGTCCACCTAGCTGCCCTAATCTGGCTAACTGAACCGTCCTTCAGTCGACCGTCTAGTAGTAGCTGTGTGGGTGTATGTTCGGTTAGAATGGTGATGGGGTTTAGTCCGGTTATGTATGAAAAATACTGTACTGCCCAGAAGACAGCAAGGAGGTGCCTCTCACAGGCTGAAAATCCTTGTTCTACCGGGTCTAACAGTCGGGAGGCATAAGCCACTGGTCTTAGCTGCTCGTGCCGTTCCTGAAGCAACACGGCCGAGAGGGTCAGATCTGTGCTAGCTACCTCGATTGCGTACGGGGAAAGTTGGTCGGGGACTAGCAGCGCGGGTGCTGCACTAAGGGCTCGTTTCAACTCTTCCACAGCGCCTGTATGCTGCGGAAGCCATTCCCAGGGGGCTCCTTTCTTAAGGAGGTCTGAAAGTGGGGCGGCTTTTGTCGCGAATCCGTCTATGTGGTTCCGACAATAGCCAACCAGTCCTAAAAACGACCGGAGGGCTGAAACATTCTGGGGAAGGGGCAATTTGACAATCGAATCAATTCTTTTGAATTCGATCTCGCGTTTGCCGTGCGTGATGACTGATCCCAAATACATCACTTTACTTTCCAATATTTGGGCCTTTTTCGGGTTAACTTTACAGCCAATTTCAGTCAAGAGTTCCAGGAGTTCGGCCAGAAGCGAAATGTGCTCTGTCTTTGTGTCTGTCTGCAGTAGTAGGTCGTCTACATACTGTACCAGACATTCGGGTCGGGAAAATTTTTCTAATCCACTTGCCAGCTGTCGGTGGAAAATGGAGGGGGAATTGTGGAATCCTTGTGGGAGGCATGTCCACGTGTACTGCTGAGTTTTAAAAGTGAATGCGAATTTGTATTGGCACGCTTTTGCCAATGGTATGGACCAGAATCCGTTACTGATATCCAATACCGTGAAGTACTTGGCGTTGAGACCCTGCTTGAGCATGGTCTCGGGACTAGTAGCTACCGTTGGGGCTACTGCGGGGGTTACTTTGTTGAGTTCCCGATAATCGATGGTCAGACGCCATGATCCATCGGGCTTCCTCACTGGCCAAATAGGGGCATTATTGGTGGAGGCTACCGTTCTCAGTACACCTTGGTCCAACAAGCTACCTATAACCTTTTCTATTTCCACCTCTGCCTCGAGGGGAAATCTATATTGCTTTTGCGGTCGGGGGTCCTGTCCGGTAACATGAACTTGTCCAGTCATTCTGCCACAGTCATGACGGTGACTTGCAAATGCTGTCCTGTGTTTGTTTAGTAGGGCCTTAATTTGTCGGTCGGTGTGGAGTGTAGTCAGGTCGAATGAGTACTCTCCCACTGCGCTAATCCAATTAGCGTAGTCTCCTACTGTGAGGGTGGCTGGTGCTCTGTCTGCTCTCGCCATTCGCCAGACACACTGGTTCACTGGGTCGAACGATAAGCTGTGTGTGTTCATAAAATCTATCCCTAGGATGTGTTCTGCTGTCCTGGGAAGGTTTACTAGAACTACGGGGTGCCTTGTGCTAATGTTCCCTAGCTGGATCGCTACGGGTGCTGTGATATGTTCCTGCTGCGAGTGTCCGGTGAACCCGCTAAGTGTAATGGTGGAGGTGGTCGGCCACGTGTCTGCGTGTGCCGTGGTTGTGGAGTTAATGGTGGTGCGGGATCCTCCTGTGTCCCACAGTAACTCTATGGGCTTCCCTTTGATTTTCGCTGTGACTACGGGCCTCCCTGATGAGTCCCATAGTGTGTCACAGACCCAAGTGGGGGAGCCCGAACACCGTCAGTTCGTCTCGTCCACATTGGTGGGTCCTGACTGTGCTGTCACATTATGGATCGGTTTTGACTTATTGCGGTTCAGAGTGCCTGTCTGCTGGCCTCTCTGAGATCGCTGGGGTGCATTGCACTCTTTTGCCCAATGCCCTAACTGTCCACAGTTATAGCATTCCTGTCCTTTCTGTTGAGGGCTGCTCTTGCCTTCATTTACCCATGCGGGCTTCTGGTGCTCTCTGACTGCTTGGATATCTGCAGCAGCCTGAGCCTCTTCTGGGGATCTAACTTTTCCTTTTCCCTGAAGCGATTGCTCCCAAGCGCGGGACAATCTTTTCAGGACCCATTTTTCGTTATGGGCCTCTTCTGAGGGGTCATAGCTATTGCAAGCGCTCTGTCCTGCTTCTGTTGCGTGGGAGATAATTGTGCTCGTCCACTTAACCATGTTTTCTCGGGTTAAATGCGCTCTATCTAACTGTCCGAAAACTGCGCTGAAATGAATCCACAGCCTTCCTGCGAATGCTGTGGGGTGTTCGGATCTTTTCTGCCTGCACTTATTCAATCCTTCTACGGGGTCACCTCTATTGTACCCTATGGCATCTAAAATGGCGGTGTAGATCTCCTCTAGGCTGCCTCCTGCCACGTTCTGTGGGTCGGGGAGGGCTGCTACTACACTCTGGTCTAAACTCAGCACGGTGAGCTTAACCTGCTCTCTCTCATCCAGGCCGTACATGGTAGCCTGCTGTTTTACTTTAGCGAAAAACTGGTGGGGGTCTGCGGTGGGGAGGAACGGAGTGATCTTTTCACAAGCGTCCCTTAGCTGGGTTACTGTTAAAGGGGTGGTGTAAGTTATGTCTGGGGCGCCTTCTGATTCGGCTTTTCTCTGCGTGGTTACGGGATTCATGGGTGCGGTTATGGTCTGAGCTGTGGGGGGTTGGGGTGCCTGTCGTTTCTGCTGAGCTGCGGGCGCACATGTTCCCTGAACATAACGCTGCGCTGTCTTGCTTAATTCCTGCCAATCTGGGGCGTTTTCTCCATCTAACTGTGCTCCAAAGGTGCTTTGGAAGCCATTCTGCACCGAAAGCAGAGATTGCAGTTCCGCAATCTGTTTCCTGCATTTCGCGTGGTCAACTGTGCTTTGTCTTTGTTCGGTCGTTGCAGCATGGAGTGCTCTCAAAGCTGCTTTGAGATCAGAACATTGCCTCTGCAATGCCTCCACCTGCTTTTCCGATTCCTGTCTTATCAGAACGGCACGTTGCACGTCCTGATAGGCTTTCTCATACTGGGTCTGGGAACTGTTCAGATGAGCTAGACAAGACTGGTGAGCCCTCTTGGCATCATCCACCTCTCTATCCTTCTCTGCCAACTTCCCTTTTAATTCCAGGTTTTCTTTCTCGATGTCCCTGACATCGACCTTACTCATCCTATTCCTCTCTTCTAAATCTGTCCGGAGCGTCCTGATGACCTCCTCTGCGCCTCGCAACTGTGCCAAGCAGGACACAATCGCCATCGGCTTGCGTGCTTTACCTAGATTCCTTTTGTGTATTTGAGAGAGGTTCTCCCACCAAGTATGACCTACACTCCCGGGACCTGTCTCCTCATTTGCACAAAACTCTTTCCAAAGGGGCCATCCCTTTCCTTGTAAATATTTGCGGAGTTCCAGCTCCCACGTGGGACACTGGCCTACCCTGCTACTGCTGCTGGTCGCTGCGACCACAAACTTTGCTGGATCCATCAGACGTTCCATTGCCTGCATGGCCATTTCCTCTGACTCTCTTTGTATAATTTGGAACAGGGGGTTGCTGGGGTGGTGTTTCGAGAAAAGGGTACGGCTTACGCTATTTTCCGATCACAAAACTACCGAAAGTTTGTCGCAACAAAAAGCTTTCAGTTTTACCTTACAGACCTGTTAGTACGCATGCACTAAACACACTTCCGAATTTCGCTTATTATTTTGAACACCTTGAATACTTGTGATCTCTTTCTTTCTCTGCAATTTGGAGTTCTAATTCAAATTTCAGGGTCCTGGACGGTGTGGGGTTTCCACTTACAACCGTGTCCCGCCAGGAAGTCGCCACTAAATGTTGCACTAAACACAGTTCCTCAACGTCACAAGTATTCCAAAGTCAAGTTCAAAGTAATAAAGACGATACACCGATTAGTAAAGTTCAAACGATCAATATTTATTATACAGTTATAATAAATACTCATGCACACACTAAGAGACTAAGCTATAACTAAACTTAAGTGAACAGAATACTTATCTAACAGGAACAGGCAAGGTCAGAGAACGAGGCCTTCGTCCTGGTCTTGTACTGCAGCCTTCAGCAAGCGTTCTGGTACTTGGGAGTCTAGTGGGCTTGGATCGCGTAGCGAGCGTTGAACTTACGGTTTCGGCGGCTGGTGCTCAACGGCTGGAGTCAGGATGCAAGATGTCAGTCAGAGCCGGAGCACGAGTTTAACAGACCGGGCTCTGTGGGGAATTTGCTTTTATACCCCTCTCTAATGTCCTTGCCCCCTTCTAGGCGGGCTCTACCTTTCGGTACCGATTGGAACGTTTCCAAACGGCTACCTTCGAAATCCTCCAATGCGGGGGCTTCCCTCGATGTTGGGGGGTGGTTTCGATATTCGTTACTCTGGTGCCATCCTGTCTGCTCCACCAATTAAGTGCTACATTGAGATGGAAATGTTGCCATTGTGTGTGCCTGGATCTGGGCTGCCTCATCAGAATGTTAAGCGCTTTGCCATTAACACCTTTGGCTTGGAGATCTGCACCTGGCCAGAAAACTGGTTTGCTGCTTGCAAAATGCTAATTAGTTGAGAGCAGGCTGTCTGTTCTCACTAAACAGGCTTTCCCTGCTGTCTTCCATTTTAGTTTGGCTCAGTGTCCATTTTGCGTGGCCAGCATGGCTACAAGTAACTCTGCTGCCGATCTACCATGTGACTATGGTTACGCTTTGTGATGTGATTTGGCGAGATATGAATCAGATTGGCTGTCCATTGCCTTCTGTAATGATTGTTTCACACTATGTACTTCTTTGTTAAGATCTTTGGGATCCATCCCCATCCAAGCATCACCATTTTTATTGTTTCACACATACCATGGAATTTACCCCATTGGTAGGTTCTTCTATCTTCTTGATAACTTGTGGCTTCATATTGGTACGGGTGGTAGTGTAGAAATCAGATTGACACGCAGATCTACATCTTCAGCAATATCACTACAATTAGTTTGTATCGGTGCTTTAGATAATGTATCTTCTTTAAATTGTATCTCATTGGCGAATGGCAGCGCACTAAAATCGGTGAACACATCGCTGAATTTGCTGATAATGTTCTCTGAATCGTTGGAGTGCTGGTCCAATCCTTTGTGGATGCTACATACCAACTGCACTGGACCTAATTATTCACAGGACTGACAACCTAACAATGAATCCTAGCCTTTGGACACGATACAGAATGATGTGGAGATGCCGGCGTTGGACTGGGGTGAGCACAGTAAGAAGTCTTACAACACCAGGTTAAAGTCCAACAGGTTTGTTTCAAACACTCGCTTTCGGAGCGCAGCTCCTTCCTCAGGTGAATGAGGATTTCATAGATTTCACAGAATTTACAGTACAGAAGGACACCATTCAGCCCATCAAATCTGCACCGGCTCTTGGAAAGAGCACCCTACCCAAGGTCAACACTTCCACCCTATCCCCATAACCCAGTAACCCCACCCAACACTAAGGGCAATTTTGGACACTAAGGGCAATTTATCATGGCCAATCCACCTAACCTGCACATCTTTGGACTGTGGGAGGAAACCGGAGCACCTGGAGGAAACCCACGCACACACGGGGAGGATGTGCAGACTCCGCACAGACAGTGACTCAAGCCGGAATCGAACCTGGGACCCTGGAGCTGTGAAGCAATTGTGCTATCCACAATGCTACCGTGCTGCCCTCGCAGTGCTCCGAAAGCTAGTGTTTGAAACAAACATGTTGAACTTTAACCTGGTGTCGTAAGACTTCTTACCGTACAATACAAAATGGGATGGAATACACTGTGTTCTTCACTACCACAATCAGGTCACACGCACCAGAATATTTAATGCGTGAACTAGGATAATCTCTCAAAGGTAATTTGTGATTTCTTCTAATCGGCTGAATTTTTAGATTTGTAAATCAGTCATGCTGATTAAATTGACTTTGGAACCAGTGTCTAACTTCAATTGGATACCAGTGTCTAAGTTCAATTGGGGCTGGTTTAGCACAGTGAGCTAAATAGTTGGCTTGTAATACAGAACAATGCCAGCAGCGTGGGTTCAATTCCCGTACCGGCCTCCCCGAACAAGCGCCGGAATGTGGCGACTAGGGGCTTTTCACAGTAACTTCATTGAAGCTTACTTGTGACAATAAGCGATTGTTATTGTTATTACCATTCACTTCAAGTGGTAGCAGCCATTTGTCCTCATCAACCACATTTATTTTAAATGGAGTATCAGTTTGCATTTTTAAGCATTGGAGAATTTTTTGACGTCTCCAAAAAATGATCCTTCTCTGTTATTACTCCAACAAACAGCGATGTTTCATCACTGAAGACTGTGTCGTCCCCGGTGCTGACTGATCTGGGGTTGGGCTCAGAGTGACAATTCTGAGCAAAGTGATTTTTTCCTTTGCACCTGGAACAAAACTTGCCAAACGCTGGACACTGCCTTAATTTGTGCCTTTGACCACAACTGTTACACAGAAATACTTTGTCCTGATCTTTATCCTGTTTGTTGGTGAGTGAGGAGCTGCAGGAACTTTCCCGCCTTTTTTTGGAAGTTTCCCGCCTTTTTGGGGAAAGGGCGATAACCGGAATGCTTTCCTCCAAGAGGTCGCCGCCATTACTGAGAAACATTTCAGAATGCTGTGCTGCTGGCTCGGGAACCTGACAAATCCTAACTGTTTGTTCTAAAGAACAGCTCCGGTTCCCTCGGCAACCGTTACCTCAGCTGATTTTCATTCACACGCAACACAATCTGGCCCCGAATTAGGGCGAATCCACCGCAGAGAAATTACAGGTTTTAGCTTTTACCTTTAAATCAATGATGAAATGATCGATGGAGTTTTCTGTCTTCTGTAAACATGATCTAACCACACAGCATTCATCAATGTCATTCTTTCTGGGACTACAATGGGCATCAATCTTCAAATTACTTTGTTAAGAATTTTACTATCTTCATTGTTGCAAATTTAAACATATTAAACACAGCAATTGCTTCAGCCCGGCTGCTGTTAGGAGTATCGCTACCTTACGCTACTCTGATTGATCTCCTACATTTATTGCAGTTATCAATGATGTGTTAGGCAGGCTGGTTCGATGTGGATTGCGCTCGATGCAGGGAAGCTAGAAACAGACGTCTACCACTGGAGAAAATCCAACACTGTTTTATTCAGCGATAGAACTGCTATACATATTCAGCTGTGGGTCGACACTATACTGAATTGACTGGAGACCTTGTACTAGCCTGACCAGACTTACTAGCTACCGCATGGTGTTTGCACTGGCTAGCTCGTGGACTCTGACTGACTCTGTGGCTGGGTCCAGAGAGAGCGGGAAACCTAGTGACCTCTGGCTTTATAGTGGTAGTGTCCTGTCTGGTGATTGGCTGCTGTGTTCTGTGTGCTTACTGGTCATCCTGTGTGTCAATCAGTGCCTGTCTGCATCTCATTATATACATGCGTGGATATTATGACAAGAAACAGATTAAATTATTGTTTAAACACACGCCAGCTGCTATCCACATTACCATGAAATCTGAGACTCATTGGTGGCTTCTCTGTAGTTCATTCATGCAGTCTGCAAAATCTTTAGAGTTATGTGCACCTCGTGGCAAAGTAATAGTTTTTTTTCGGTGTTTAATACCATCCAAGCCTGATACCATGTAATGTTCTTGTTGGATGGCCTGATTTATATCACATGAACACTTGTAGCTCAAGCTACAACGATTTATGAACATTAAATGTGGGTCATATATATACGAAACAACAGATGAATAACAGTATGAATATGCACTGGCAACCTCTCTCCCAGCTCCCTCATCAGTCTGAGGTCACCTGACTCTAACATTCACTTATGTACTAATGAGACTCCAAGTGGTCAGCCGGTGAATTACAACATTTCAAGGGGTGCGGAGATGGGGAGGGGGTAATATGCAGGGGCAACCGGGGACACCATATAGCCTATTGGACCTGGTTGGGCACGGGGGGGGGGGGGGGAGTTACGCACCATGTTACCATGTCGGCCATCCACCCCCTGCAGACAATGGATATTGGAATTCAACCAGCAATGGTGGCCCTCCTGCTGGTTGCTGCAGCCCTGGGGGATGCCCTGTGGCTGTACGCGGTGGCGCTGCTCGAGGAGGAAGCTGCAGTAGCGAAGCGTGTCCCAGAGAAACAGGAGGCAGCTGCCAAGGATGTAGATCCAGACACCCAACAGGCCATGGAGGAGGTGCCAAGGAGGCACCGTCTGAGGCCTCGTGTGTACTGGCAGCGTCTGTCATTCAAGGACCAATTTAAATTTATTATGGACAAGGAAATAGACAAATTGCAGGAAACAGTCTTGGATTGGGAGAGAGCAGACATTTGTAAAATAAGGAAGGATCTGGCTAATGTATTTTGGAACAAGTTACTGATGGGGAGCTCTGCAGAAAAGCAGTAGGGGGAGTGGTGGTGTTCAAAGAGGAAATGGGGAAGGTACAGGTCCAACATGTTCCCCCCAGGGTAATAGGAAGCAGTAACAAGCCCAGAGAACAATGAATGGCCAGAGATATTCAGGATACAATGAGAAGGAAGACAGAGGCTTTTAATAAGTACACGGGGAGCAAATCAACAGAGGTATTAGTGAAGTACAGAAAGTGCAGGATGGAGCTTCAGAAAGTAATTAGGAGAGAAAAGAGGGGACGTGAGAAAGCTCCAGCTGGTGAACGGAAGGCAAATCCCATGATATTCAACAAGAATATCAATGGGAAGAGGATCACTAGGGAAAGAGTTGGGCCCATTAGGGACCAAGGGGGGGGGGGGGAATCTGTGGGTGGAGCCAGAGGACATTGGGAGGGTGGGAAATGAATATTTCACATCTGTCTTCACCCAAGCTGATGAGGAGGCAGATATGGAACCCGGGGAGAGAGACTGTGAGGTTATTGAGAAAGTTGTCATCGGGAGGTGTTGGCAGGTTGAAAAGTGGACAATTCTCCAGGTCCGGATGGACTGTGTCCCAGGATGCTGTGGGAGGCGAGGGAGGAGATCGCAGGGATCTGACCCAAATTTTTTATTCTTCTCTGGCCACGGGAGAGGTTCCAGAGAATTGGAGAACCGCGAGTGTGGCCCCACTATTTAAGAAAGGCTGTGGGGATAAGCCAGGGAACTGCAGACCAGTGAGTCTCACGTCAGTGGTGGGGAAACTAATGGAGAGAATTCTGAAGGAGAGAATCTATCTCCAGTTGGAGAGGCAAGGTTTGATCATGAATAGCATGGCTTTGTCACAGGGAGGTCACGCCTAAGAAATTTCATTGAATTTTCTGAGCAAGTAATCAAGTGTGGAGATGAGGATAGGGCAGTTGATGTAGTTTACATGGATTTCAGCAAATACTTTGATAAGGTCCCACATGGGAAACTTTTAAAGAAGGCAAATGCATATGGGCTACAGGGAACTTGATGAGGTGGATTCAAAGCTGGCTGAGCTGTGGGAGACAGAGGGTGATGACAGACGGCTGCTTTAGTGACAGGAAGCCAGTGTACAGTGACGTAGCACAGGGATCTGTGCTTGGGCCCGTATTATTCACCATTTATATAAACAACATAGATGACTATGTGGGGGTAGGATCAGTAAGTTTGTGGATGACACTAAGATTGGTCGGGTGGTTTACAGTGAGGCTGAGTGTCTTGGGTTACAGGAAGCTATAGACGGGATGGTCAAATGGGCAGATGGAATTTAATCCTGCAAAATGTGAAGTGTTATACTTTGGAAGGAGTAATTTGACGAGGAAATATTCAAAGAATGGCCCCACACAGGGAAGTCCTGGTGCGTTTGGAAATAGATCTCTGATGGCAGAAGGGCAGGTTGATAGGGAGGTGAAAAAGGCAGATTGGGCATTATCACTTTATCAATCAGGGCATAGATTACAAACGCAGGAAGGCCATGTTGGAGTTGTGGAGAACATTGGTGAGGCCACAGCGGGAGTATTGGGTGCAGTTCTGGTCACCACCTTATAGGAAGGATGTGGTTGGACTGGAGGGGCGATGTGCTGGAGGAGGAGGAGGGACACCAGGCCTCCTCCGCAGAGGAGGATGTGGGGGGAGGGCGAGGATGGACAGGACATGGAGCCCAAGCAAGCCCCTCCGTGATACATACCAGTCACACTACAGGGTCCGGGCCCTGGGTTGGCAGTAACAGCGGGTATAGTCCTTTGGATGGAGGATGATGCCAACCCGCTCTGAGCTCTGGTGCTCCACATCGTTTGACAATGTCTGACTCCTGCCCGCGGTAATACTTTCCACCGTCCACCTTGGTGATCACTGCACGCGAGCTGACCATTTCATCACATGGTCCCATTGGATCCCTCGGGTGATGGTAATGAAATGAAATGAAATGAAAATCGCTTATTGTCACGAGTAGGCTTCAATGAAGTTACTGTGAAAAGCCCCTAGTCGCCACATTCTGGCGCCTGTCCGGGGAGGCTAGTACGGGAATCGAACCGTGCTACTGGCCTGCTTGGTCTGCTTTCAAAGCCAGCGATTTAGCCCAGTGAGCTAAACCAGCCCCTAGTGGGGATGATTGGGAAGGGCTGGGGAGGAGCCCAGGCCAGCCCATCCCTCACTCCCATCTAACAGAGCACAGAGGCAGATTGAAACAATTTAAACATGTGTTTAATGTAACTATGTATATACAGATTTGTGCCCTCACCCCTATAACTAAACTATCTAGCGTCTAACTTCCTGGAGTATGGGCCCTAATGCTGTGTCCAGGTGAATCCCCAAACGGTACAGCAGTGGAGGTGGCCTGCTGTGATCCCTGCCCTGTGACCTGGCTCCCCCGTTGGCAGGCATCGTCTGGGCCGACCGGGTTTGGGTGGTCCCGGCTGCTGCTCGGATGTCCCTGGTGGCGTGGTGCTGCCCTGTTCTGCCCGCTGCCCACAAGATTCACCAGGGACAGGAAGGGGGTAACCGAGGTGCTGCAGTGTTCCAGCACCTCACCTGCAGGAGTCACCGACCCAACCCCATCTCCTCCCCCTCCCTCGGAGTGCCGTATTGGCCTCCGGGACACTCCATGGGATGGGGGTGTGAGCAGCGCTAAAACTTGAGGTTCCCCTGACACCTGACGCAACCCGTTCTGGAGGCCCGTTCTGGAGGCCCGTTCTGGTCTCGACCAGGGCCTGCATGTTCGCAGCCATGGAGCACAGGGAGTGGACCATCTCCCTCTGGGACTGGGACACCTCCCTCTGGGACTGGGCCATCTCCCTCTGGGACTGGGCCACCTCCCTCTGGGACTGGGCCACCTCCCTCTGGGACTGCACCATCTCCCTCTGGGACTGGGCCACCTCCCTCTGGGACTGCACCATCTCCCTCTGGGACTGCACCACCTCCCTCTGGGACTGGGCCACCTCCCTCTGTGACTGGGCCACCTCCCTCTGGGACTGCGCCATCCCCCTCTGGGACTGGGCCACCTCCCTCTGGGACTGGGCCACCTCCCTCTGGGACTGGGCCACCTCCCTCTGTGACTGGGCCACCTCCCTCTGGGACTGGGCCACCTCCCTCTGTGACTGGGCCACCTCTTTCTGGGACTGGGCCACCTCCCTCTGGGACTGCACCATCTCCCTCTGGGACTGCACCATCTCCCTCTGGGACTGGGCCACCTCCCTCTGGGACTGGGGCACCTCCCTCTGTGACTGGGCCACCTCCCTCTGGGACTGGGCCACCTCCCTCTGGGACTGGGCCACCTCCCTCTGGGACTGGGCCACCTCCCTCTGGGACTGGGCCACCTCTTTCTGGGACTGGGCCACCTCCCTCTGGGACTGCACCATCTCCCTCTGTGACTACACCATCTCCCTCTGTCACTGGGCCACCTCCCTCTGGGACTGGGCCACCTCCCTCTGGGACTGGGCCATCTCCGTCTGGGACTGGGCCACCTCCCTCTGAGACTGCACCATCTCCCTCTGTCACTGGGCCACCTCCCTCTGGGACTGCACCATCTCCCTCTGGGACTGCACCATCTCCCTCTGGGACTGGGCCACCTCCCTCTGTGTCTGCGCCATGTCAGCCAGCGCCTGGGCAATGCTGCCGATGCTCTCAGCCAAGGCCTGCTGTGATTGGGCCACGCTCAGGAATGCTGCTGCGATATCCAGGTGGTGCTTGGACATGACTGCCTGTGAGGCAGTAACCTTTCCCTGGTCCTTGGCCAGTGCCTGCACAGAATGACCCAGGCCTTGGACATGCTGATCCATGTGATGATATGCATAAGCAATCATGTATATAATGGTGTACACAACCTCCGACCAGCAGGTGGCTGTGTAAATCTGCACCTCGAGGAGTTGGGAGATAGTCGTGTTGGTGGATAGTCATACTTGCAGTAGCTCTCGGATAATTTATTCGTATCAGTAGTTTGTAATATATTTCTCACATTTATATTTACCACGCATTTATTTTATAATAAAATATTTGATTTTATTTGAGATATTGTCACATGTTCCAAAGCACAGTGAAAAGTTTCTGCGGCTGAGGAATGTACACAGTACATACATCGTCGACAGGGAATATTGACAAATTGACAAATGGTACATCGGCAAAACAGTGATTGGTTAGAGTGTGGAACAAGGGGACAGGGGACAAAAGAAAACGGACAGGGGGAGAGAGCTCGCAGAGTCGCCATGCTCCAGATTCAAATACGCCAACTCGTCAAGAACTAGATGTTCTGTTGTGCATCAGTCCTACCTGCCGTAGCACAATAACATAACATGGTACCAGGCCTGAAGATCGTCTGAGAGAAAGAAGATTCTTTCAAGATCTAAACAATTTTTAAAGACTCCGAAGAAGCTCAAGGTACAAAAAGAAAGAAATTTCATCTAACCTCGTGAACTACTGGTAACTAGTACTCAACGCACTGTAAGACTTCGAGTCCAGGGTGGAAGGTTTGAAGGCACCTCACCAGCACCTCACCAGCACGTCACTAGCTTCGAGTCACTGGTAATGGAGATGAGAATTGGCATGTGTTCAGACAGCAATTCATACTCTATGTTGCAGGTACATAGGTCTACAGGAATAACCTGATGAGAGACATATTGCATTGCTTCTCACTGTAACAGGTCCCCAGCAACAGAAATATTTAATACATTTTGATAATGAGGCGAATAGCAAGAACTTCAAGGAAATTATAAAGCACTTTGATCAGTATTGCTCTACAAAACAAAATGAGACGTTTGAGTGCTGCATATTTCGCATGCGCACCCAGAAGGCAGGCAAATCATTTGGATTGGATTGGATTGGATTGGATTGGTTTATTGTCACGTGTACCGAGGTACAGTGAAAAGTATTTTTCTACAAGCAGCTCAACAGATCATTCAGTACACGGGAAGAAAAGGGAATTAAACAGAATTCAAGAAAATACATGAGAATACATAATAGGGCAACACAAGATATACAATGTAACTACATAAGCATTGGCATCGGATGAAGCATACAAATCATTTGATAGTTTCCTGGCCGATTGAAGGTGCAGTCATGTAAGTTTGCTACCCTACAGTCGTCGATGAACCGCGCTCAGATCGTGTTCTTGATTTCGAACGTCAAAGTCCGCGAGAGGCTGTTAAGAAAATGAGCTTCAGCTTGATGTTCTATCAAACTTTGCCACGCTAGCGAGCTAGCAGCACAGCAGACTAGCAGTTGGAATCTGAAACATTTTGCAGCAAAGATAGAAGAGGCAGCCAACGCTATGAATGTAGTGACGCACACGAGTAAAAAAAACTTGATCCCAGTTTGGCGGCCATTTAAACGCCGACCCAATCCTCCATTTGCATTCCCACGATGCAGAAAACGACATTTGCCATGACAATATCCAGCGTTTGGAAAGATACTCTCCAAATGTAACAGCAAAAATCAAATTGCTAAGAAATGCTTTTCCAGTAAAAGTGAGGGACAACAAAATCAATCAACTTTGTTGATGAATAGGGTAGCACGGTGGCCTAGTGGTTAGCACAGCTGCCTCACGGCACTGAGGTCCCAGGTTCGATCCCGGCTCTGGGTCACTGTCCGTGTGGGGTTTGCACATTCTCCCCGTGTCTGCGTGGGTTTCACCCCCACAACCCAAAGATGTGCAGAGTAGGTGGATTGGCCACACTAAATTGCCCCTTAATTGGAAAAAATAATTGGGTACTCTAAATTTATTTTTAAAAACTTTGTTGATGAATTATGCCTCAAAGACAAGTTCTTCGTTGGCACGATTTCGAGTGAGGTCAAGCATAGTCAATATATGCAGAAAGACAATTCTTTCATGATGATTCGCAGCAATGGTGAGGTAAATACAATACTCCAAAAGACAAAAGGACAGTTCCATTAATGATTATTAACACATTAATTAACCGATAAGCTTGACCCGTGGTCCTGTGTCGAGTTTGAACACATTAATTAACTTCAAACTCGACACAGGAGCGCGGGTCAAGCTTACATAGAACATAGAACATAGAACAGTACAGCACAGAACAGGCCCTTCGGCCCTCGATGTTGTGCCGAGCAATGATCACCCTACTCAAACCCACGTAACCTGTATACCCGTAACCCAACAATCCCCCCATTAACCTTACACTACGGGCAATTTAGCATGGCCAATCCACCTAACCCACACATCTTTGGACTGTGGGAGGAAACCGGAGCACCCGGAGGAAACCCACGCACACACAGGGAGGACGTGCAGACTCCACACAGACAGTGACCCAGCCGGGAATCGAACCTGGGACCCTGGAGCTGTGAAGCATTGATGCTAACCACCATGCTACCGTGAGGCCCCAATTGGGAAAAAGCTGAGAATTAAACTGCAAGTATTAAATAAAGCAGTATTACTTAAAGACTATAACAGAAATAAAATTATCATGCAAAGAGTATGCATGCTCAATGTGAATGTGAAAAACAGAGTTCACACAATAACATTTTCCCTGCAGAGGTGCAACGCGAATCACTCCTCGGAGTTGAAGCTTGTGAAGCACTTGAGCTAGATAAGCAGGTTTACAGTGCAGGCAGATGTTCTATTGTGTATCATTCATCCTGGCCACAGCACAAGAACAATCAATAACCAAAACCATCACCCCCTGGTGCCTCCACCATGGACACCACCTGTGGGGTGTTGGCCTGGGTGGCACGCATGGTTGGCACCAGCTCCGGCTCCTGCACGAGGTTGGACTCCCCCAACTGCACCAGCAGGTATTGGATACTCGCCGACAACCCCTCATGGAGTCCCTGGTTCTGTGACTGCATCTCCACAATCGATGGGAGTGTCTGTCCCAGAAGGCCAAATCCCGTCTGGTTGGCAGCCAGTCCCTGGGATCGCCCTGCCCTCTGACAGACCACCCCCTTGGGAGTTCCTACCTCCACCTGCTGTACCGGACCGACTGTGTGGTGCGAACCAGATAGGGCCCAGGACCCATTTCACTGAAGTGCCCGACCGAGGTGAGTGTCTCTGGGAGTGTGGAGGGTGTTGGAGACAACTGTGATGGGAAGTCTCTGTCATCCTCCGACCCGAGCTCCGGGGTGTCCTCAGTCTCAGGCAGAGACCTCACGCCCAGGTTCCTCTCAGTGTAGGTGCTCTGCTCTGGGGGGGCTCTAGCCATTGTACTAGCTGGAAGAGCGGGGGGGGGGGGGGAACCAGATGGGTCCACCTCATCTCCAGCAGGTCCTGAAAGACACAAGACAAGACGCAGGATTACACCACGGGCCGGCAGGGACTGGGGGTGGCAGGGGTGAGCGTGGGGGTGAGCGAGCGGTGAAGGTGGGGGTGGTGTATGGTGGTGTGGGAATGGGCGCAGTGTGGGGATCAGAGTGTGGGTGGTCTGAGGGTCAGGATGGGGGTGGTGTGAGGTCAGGGTGGGGGTGGTATGGGGTCAGGGTGGGGGTGGTATGGGGTCAGGGTGGGGGTGGTCTGAGGGTCAGGGTGGGGGTGGTGTGGGGTCAGGGTGGAGGTGGTCTGAGGGTCAGGGTGGGGATGGTGTGGGTCAGGGTGGGGGTGGTCTGAGGGTCAGGGTGGGGATGGTGTGGGGTCAGGGTGGGGGTGGTGTGGGGTCAGGGTGGGGATGGTGTGGGGTCAGGGTGGGGATGGTGTGGGGTCAGGGTGGGGATGGTGTGGGGTCAGGGTGGGGATGGTGTGGGGTCAGGGTGGGGATGGTGTGGGGTCAGGGTGGGGGTGGTGTGGGGTCAGGGTGGGGATGGTGTGGGGTCAGGGTGGGGATGGTGTGGGGTCAGGGTGGGGGTGTTGTGGGGTCAGGGTGGGGATGGTGTGGGGTCAGGGTGGGGATGGTGTGGGGTCAGGGTGGGGATGGTGTGGGGTCAGGGTGGGGATGGTGTGGGGTCAGGGTGGGGATGGTGTGGGGTCAGGGTGGGGGTGGTGTGGGGTCAGGGTGGGGATGGTGTGGGGTCAGGGTGGGGATGGTGTGGGGTCAGGGTGGGGATGGTGTGGGGTCAGGCTGTAGGTGGTATGGGGTCAGGGTGGGGATGGTATGGGGTCAGGGTGGGGATGGTGTGGGGTCAGGGTGGGGATGGTGTGGGGTCAGGGTGGAGGTGGTCTTAGGGTCAGGCTGGGGGTGGTGTGGGGTCAGGGTGGAGGTGGTGTGGGGTCAGGGTGGGGATGGTGTGGGGTCAGGCTGTAGGTGGTATGGGGTCAGGGTGGGGATGGTATGGGGTCAGGGTGGGGATGGTGTGGGGTCAGGGTGGGGATGGTGTGGGGTCAGGGTGGAGGTGGTCTTAGGGTCAGGCTGGGGGTGGTGTGGGGTCAGGGTGGAGGTGGTGTGGGGTCAGGGTGGGGGTGGTATGGGGTCAGGGTGGGGGTGGTGTGGGGTCAGGGTGGGGATGGTGTGCGGTCTGGGTGGGGATGGTGTGGGGTCAGGGTGGGGATGGTGTGGGGTCAGGGTGGGGATGGTGTGGGGTCAGGGTGGGGATGGTGTGGGGTCAGGGTGGAGGTGGTGTTGGGTCAGGGTGGGTGTGGTGTGGGGTCAGGGTGGGGGTGGTGTGGGGTCAGGGTGGGGGTGGTGTGGGGTCTGGGTGGGGGTGGTCTGAGGGTCAGGCTGGGGATGGTGTGGGGTCAGGGTGGGGATGGTGTGAGGTCAGGGTGGGGATGGTGTGGGGTCAGGGTGGGGTCAGGGTGGAGGAGATGTGGGGTCAGGGTGGGGATGGTGTGGGTTCAGGGTGGGGATGGTGTGGGGTCAGGGTGGGGATGGTGTGGGGTCAGGGTGGAGGTGGTGTGGGGTCTGGGTGGGGGTGGTGTGGGGTTAGGGTGGGGATGGTGTGGGGTCAGGGTGGAGGTGGTGTGGGGTCTGGGTGGGGGTGGTGTTGGGTTAGGGTGGGGATGGTGTGGGGTCAGGGTGGGGGTGGTGTGGGGTCAGGGTGGAGGTGGTGTGGGGTCAGGGTGGGGGTGGTATGGGGTCAGGGTGGGGGTGGTCTGAGGGTCAGGGTGGGGGTGGTGTGGGGTCAGGGTGGGGATGGTGTGGGGTCAGGGTGGAGGTGGTATGGGGTCAGGGTGGAGGTGGTCTGAGGGTCAGGGTGGAGGTGGTGTGGGGTCAGGGTGGGGGTGGTATGGGGTCAGGGTGGGGGTGGTCTGAGGGTCAGGGTGGGGGTGGTGTGGGGTCAGGGTGGAGGTGGTCTGAGGGTCAGGGTGGGGATGGTGTGGGTCAGGGTGGGGATGGTGTGGGGTCAGGGTGGGGATGGTGTGGGGTCAGGGTGGGGATGGTACGGGGTCAGGGTGGGGATGGTGTGGGGTCAGGGTGGGGATGGTGTGGGGTCAGGGTGGGGATGGTGTGGGGTCAGGGTGGGGGTGGTGTGGGGTCAGGGTGGGGATGGTGTGGGGTCAGGGTGGGGATGGTGTGGGGTCAGGGTGGGGGTGTTGTGGGGTCAGGGTGGGGATGGTGTGGGGTCAGGCTGTAGGTGGTATGGGGTCAGGGTGGGGATGGTATGGGGTCAGGGTGGGGATGGTGTGGGGTCAGGGTGGGGATGGTGTGGGGTCAGGGTGGAGGTGGTCTTAGGGTCAGGCTGGGGGTGGTGTGGGGTCAGGGTGGAGGTGGTGTGGGGTCAGGGTGGGGATGGTGTGGGGTCAGGCTGTAGGTGGTATGGGGTCAGGGTGGGGATGGTATGGGGTCAGGGTGGGGATGGTGTGGGGTCAGGGTGGGGATGGTGTGGGGTCAGGGTGGAGGTGGTCTTAGGGTCAGGCTGGGGGTGGTGTGGGGTCAGGGTGGAGGTGGTGTGGGGTCAGGGTGGGGGTGGTATGGGGTCAGGGTGGGGGTGGTGTGGGGTCAGGGTGGGGATGGTGTGCGGTCTGGGTGGGGATGGTGTGGGGTCAGGGTGGGGATGGTGTGGGGTCAGGGTGGGGATGGTGTGGGGTCAGGGTGGGGATGGTGTGGGGTCAGGGTGGAGGTGGTGTTGGGTCAGGGTGGGTGTGGTGTGGGGTCAGGGTGGGGGTGGTGTGGGGTCAGGGTGGGGGTGGTGTGGGGTCTGGGTGGGGGTGGTCTGAGGGTCAGGCTGGGGATGGTGTGGGGTCAGGGTGGGGATGGTGTGAGGTCAGGGTGGGGATGGTGTGGGGTCAGGGTGGGGTCAGGGTGGAGGAGATGTGGGGTCAGGGTGGGGATGGTGTGGGTTCAGGGTGGGGATGGTGTGGGGTCAGGGTGGGGATGGTGTGGGGTCAGGGTGGAGGTGGTGTGGGGTCTGGGTGGGGGTGGTGTGGGGTTAGGGTGGGGATGGTGTGGGGTCAGGGTGGAGGTGGTGTGGGGTCTGGGTGGGGGTGGTGTTGGGTTAGGGTGGGGATGGTGTGGGGTCAGGGTGGGGGTGGTGTGGGGTCAGGGTGGAGGTGGTGTGGGGTCAGGGTGGGGGTGGTATGGGGTCAGGGTGGGGGTGGTCTGAGGGTCAGGGTGGGGGTGGTGTGGGGTCAGGGTGGGGATGGTGTGGGGTCAGGGTGGGGGTGGTGTGGGGTCAGGGTGGGGGTGGTGTGGGGTCAGGGTGGAGGTGGTGTGGGGTCAGGGTGGGGGTGGTGTGGGGTCAGGGTGGGGGTGGTGTGGGGTCAGGGTGGGGGTGGTGTGGGGTCAGGGTGGGGATGGTGTGGGGTCAGGGTGGGGGTGGTGTGGAGTCAGGGTGGGGGTGGTGTGGGGTCAGGGTGGGGATGGTGCGGGGTCAGGGTGGGGATGGTGTGGGGTCAGGGTGGGGGTGGTGTGGGGTCAGGGTGGGGATGGTGTGGGGTCAGGGTGGGGATGGTGTGGGGTCAGGGTGGGGGTGGTGTGGGGTCAGGGTGGGATGGTATGGGGTCAGGGTGGGATGGTGTGGGGTCAGGGTGGAGGTGGTATGGGGTCAGGGTGGGGGTTGTGTGGGGTCAGGGTGGGGGTGGTGTGGGGTCAGGGTAGGGATGGTGTGGGGTCAGGGTTGGGATGGTGTGGGGTCAGGGTGGGGGTGGTGTGGGGTCAGGGTGGGGATGGTGTGGGGTCAGGGTGGGGGTGGTGTGGGGTCAGGGTGGGGGTGGTATGGGGTCAGTGTGGAGGTGGTGTGGGGTCAGGGTGGGGATGGTGTGCGGTCAGGGTGGGGATGGTGTGGGGTCAGGGTGGGGGTGGTATGGGGTCAGGGTGGGGATGGTGTGGGGTCAGGGTGGGGATGGTGTGGGGTTAGGGTGGGGGTGGTGTGGGGTCAGGGTGGGGATGGTGTGGGGTCAGGGTGGGGATGGTGTGGGGTCAGGGTGGGGATGGTGTGGGGTCAGGGTGGGGGTGGTGTGGGGTCAGGGTGGGATGGTATGGGGTCAGGGTGGGAATGGTGTGGGGTCAGGGTGGGATGGTATGGGGTCAGGGTGGGAATGGTGTGGGGTCAGGGTGGAGGTGGTGTGGGGTCAGGGTGGGGGTGGTGTGGGGTCAGGGTGGGATGGTATGGGGTCAGGGTGGGAATGGTGTGGGGTCAGGGTGGGGATGGTGTGGGGTCAGGGTGGGGATGGTGTGGGGTCAGGGTGGGGGTGGTGTGGGGTCAGGGTGGGGATGGTGTGGGGTCAGGGTGGGGATGGTGTGGGGTCAGGGTGGGGGTGGTGTGGGGTCAGGGTGGGATGGTATGGGGTCAGGGTGGGAATGGTGTGGGGTCAGGGTGGGGATGGTGTGGGGTCAGGGTGGGGATGGTGTGGGGTTAGGGTGGGGATGGTGTGGGGTTAGGGTGGGGGTGGTGTGGGGTCAGGGTGGGGGTTGTGTGGGGTCAGGGTGGGGGTGGTGTGGGGTCAGGGTAGGGATGGTGTGGGGTCAGCGTTGGGATGGTGTGGGGTCAGGGTGGGGGTGGTGTGGGGTCAGGGTGGGGGTGGTGTGGGGTCAGGGTGGGGATGGTGTGGGGTCAGGGTGAGGGTGGTGTGGGGTTAGGGTGGGGGTGGTGTGGGGTCAGGGTGAGGGTGGTGTGGGGTTAGGGTGGGGATGGTGTGGGGTCAGGGTGGGGATGGTGTGGGGTCAGGGTGGGGGTGGTGTGGGGTCAGGGTGGGGGTGGTATGGGGTTAGCGTGGGGGTGGTGTGGGGTTAGGGTGGGGGTGGTGTCGGGTCAGGGTGGGGATGGTGTGGGGTCAGGGTGGGGATGGTGTGGGGTCAGGGTGGGGGTGGTGTGGGGTCAGAGTGGAGGTGGTGTGGGGTCAGGGTGGGGATGGTGCGGGGTCAGGGTGGGGGTGGTGTGGGGTCAGGGTGGGGGTGGTGTGGGGTCAGTGTGGGGGTGGTGTGGGGTCAGGGTGGGGATGGTGTGGGGTCAGGGTGGGGGTGGTGTGGGGTCAGAGTGGAGGTGGTGTGGGGTCAGGGTGGGGATGGTGCGGGGTCAGGGTGGGGGTGGTGTGGGGTCAGGGTGGGGGTGGTGTGGGGTCAGGGTGGGGGTGGTGTGGGGTCAGTGTGGGGGTGGTGTGGGGTCAGGGTGGGGGTGGTGTGGGGTCAGGGTGGTGTTCGGGGGGGTTGATACACGTGTCACGGGGAACTGCAACTCAGCAGGGTCTCAGTTCCTCGCCAGCCGACCACCTTCATGGCCCTCTGCTCCGCCATAAGACTGTAAGACATAGGAGCAGAATTAGGCCACTCGGCCCATCGAGTCTGCTCCGCCATTCAATCATGGCTGATATTTTCTCATCCCTATTCTCCTGCCTTCTCCCCATAACCCCTGATCCCCTTATTGATCAGGAACCTATCTATCTCTGTCTTAAAGACACTCAGTGATTTGGCCTCCACAGCCTTCTGCGGAAAAGAGTTCCACAGATTCACCACCCTCTGGCTGAAAAAATTCCTCCTCACCTCAGTCCTAAAAGGTTTACCCCTGATCCTAAAACTAAGACCATTAATTGTGGATTCTCCCACCATCGGGAACATTCTTTCTGAATCTACCCTGTCTTAGCCTGTTTCCCCTCTCAATCTTCTAAACTCCAATGAATATAATTTTCCAATGAATATAATTTAGTCTCTCCTCATATGACAGTCCCGCCATCCCAGGAATCAGCCTGGTAAACCTTTGCTGCACTCCCTCCATAGCAAGAACATCCTTCCTCAGATATGGAGACCATAAATGCAGACAATACTCCAGGTGTGGCCTCCCCAATGCTCGATACAATTGCAGTAAAACACCCATTCCTGTACTCAAATCCTCTCGTTATGAAGGCCAACATACCATTTGCCTTCTTTACTGCCTGCTGTACCTGCACGCTGTTGTGAATGTAATTCCGTAATTCACACTGTATTGTATACATGACACCATGCATTTGTAAGCGCAGTTGCGTTGCCCGACCACTAGGGGGAGTAGCGCTGGGAATGCTTAGGAGTTTGTACAGGGCTCCACCCTTGGCTCCGCCCATGACTCCTCCCCCTGGACTGCTTTATAAATACCAATGCTCAGAGCCAGTCGTTCAGTTCATCGAGAGTTCAACGCGGAACAGGCTGGCTCTGGTGTAAGTAGATTAAAACCACTGTTCATATCTTAAAGCACGTGCCGAGAGAATTGATGGTTCCATCACACGCTTCCTTTCGGCAACTGATGCACGAGGGCACCAAGATGTCGCTGAGTATCCACCTCTCTCAATTTACACCTATTCAAATAATAATCTGCCTTCCTACTTTTGTTACTGAAGTGGATAACGTCACATTTACCCACATTATACTGCATCTGTCATGTACGTACCCACTCACATATCCTGTCCGAATCACAGTGAAGCATCTCTGCATCCTCCTCACAGCTCACCCTCCCTCCCAACTGTGTATCATCTGCGAATTTGGAGATAATACATTTAGTTCCCTCGTCCAAATCATTAATATACAATGTGAACAGTTGGGGTCCTAGCAATGTGAACAGTTGGGATCCTAGCACAGATCCCTGCGGTATCCCCACTAATCACTGCCTGCCAATCAGAAAAATAACCATTGATCCCAACTTTTTGCTTCCTGCCTACGAGCCTGCTTTCTATCCATCTCAAGTCACTATTTGTCATCCGATGCACTTTAACTTTACATTAATCTGCTGTGTGAGACCTTGTCGAAAGCCTCTGAAAGTCTAAATAAACCACATCCACTGGTTCTCCCTGGTCAACTCAACTAGTTACATCTTCAAAGAATTCTGGTAGATTTGTCAAGCATGATTTTCCTTTCATAAAACCATGCTGACTTTCTCTGATTACACCACTGCTTTCTAAATGCTGTGCTGTGAAAACATTGATAATGGACTCCAGCAACTTCCCTCCTATCGAGGCTCACTGCTCTATAATTCCCTGTTTTTTCACTACCTCCCTTTTAGATTAGCGGGATTACATTCACTAACCTTCCAACCTGTAGGAACTATTCCAAAGTCCAAATAATTTTGGAAAATGACCAACAATGGATCTACTATTTCTCGGGCCACTTCCTTAAGTATTCTGGGATGAAGATTATTAGGCCCTGGAGAATTATCTGCCTTCAATCCCATTAATCTCCCCCATTCCCATTTCTTTACGAATACTTTCCTTCAGCTCCTAGCTAAAACCTGTGTTTCTCAGAATCTCCAGTACATTATTCATGTCTCCCTTTGTGAAGAGAGAAGCAAAGTATGAATTTAATTCCTCAGCCATTTCTTTATTCCCGGTTATGAATTCCCCCATCTCTGACGGTAAAGGACCTGCATCAGTTGTCAATATTTTTCTCTTTACATAGCGACAGAAACTTTTACAGTTAGTTTTGATGTTTCCCACTAGTTTAGATTATAAATTGTATGTTGCCCTTCGTAATCAATCCTTTGCCCTGCCTTTGCTGTTTTTTTCTTGCTAATTTTTTGCCTCTTCTTTGAATCTAACACTATCTCTAATTTTCCTTGTAAGCCATGGCTTGGCCGCAGTTCCCTTTCTACTCTTGCGTCAAATCAAAATAAACAACTTTTGGAGTTCATCTTTTTGTTCCTTGAATGTCGCCATTGCCTGTCCACTGTCCTTCATTTCAGTAATGTTTCCCAGTCCGTCACAGCCAGATCATGCCTCATACCATCATTATTCAGGCCATCTCAGAATCAACTACCTCACTATTCACCTTGATAATAATTCCACCATATTATGGTCACTCATCCCCAACGGTTCTCTCACAGTGAGATCGGCAACTATTCCCTGATCATTACTAATCACCCAGTCTAAGATGGACTGTTGGTTCCTCAACATACTGGTTCGGAAAACCATCCCGTACACACACCAGACATTCCTCCTCCATTGTACTGTGACTAACTTAACTCACCCACTCTATATGCAGATTCTAGTCACCCATAATCACAGATGTTTCTTTAACACATGCATCTCTGATTTCCTGTCTACTGCTATTCCCAACATTACCGCTGCAGTTTGGTGGTCTGTATACCACACTTACTGATGTTTTTTTGCTCCTTGATGTTTGCTATCTTGACCCAGACAAATTCCACACCATCTGTGCTAATATCTTCCCTCAATATTGTATCAGTATCTTTTTTAATCAACAAAGCAACTCCACCACCTTTTCCTTTCTGACTGTCCTTCCTAAATACTGAACAACCCTCAATGTTTAGTTCCCATAACTTATCTCTGCAATCCCAACTACATCACATCTATCTACACCACTAATTCATCCATTTTATTTTGAATGCTCCACGTGTTCAGGTACAAAACCTTCAGACTTGTCCTTTTAAAGCACCTAGTCCCATCCCTACTATTTTTAAAGAGTCATTATCTGATACAGGCCCTTCATATCTCTGCATATCGCTTTCCTTATTCACCTTTCTGTCTTTTTCTCTTGTTCTTGATTCCCCCGGCTCTGAATCCTTACATAGATTACCATCCACGCAGTGATTGGCGTTGTTGCTTCACAGCGCCAGGGTCCCAGGTTCGATTCCCGGCTTGGGTCACTGTCTGTGCGGAGTCTGCACGTTCTCCCCGTGTCCGCGTGGGTTTCCTCCGGTTTCCTCCCACAAGTCCCGAAAGATGTGCTGTTAGGTGAATTGGACATTCTGAATTCCCCCCTCAGTGTACCCGAACAGGCGCCGGAATGTGGCGACTAGGGGCTTTTCACAGTAACTTCATTGCAGTGTTAATGTAAGCCTACTTGTGACAATAAAGATTATTACCATTATCCTCCTGACATATTAGTTTAAAACCTCCCCAACCGCTCTCGCATGTACCTCACCCAAGGACTCAGTCCCGGTTCAGGCGTAACTCACCCAGACTGTTCAGGTCCCACCACCCCTAAAACCAGTCTCAATGCCCCAGGAATCTGAAACCCTCTCCCTCACACCATCTCTTCTGTATTTTTTTATACCTATGTCGTTGATATCGACGTGTACCACGAGCACTGGCTGTTCACCCTCCCCTTCGAGAATATCAGTAACCGCTCCGAGATATCCTTGACCCTAGCACCAGGGGGGCAACGTACTATCCTGGAGTCTCATTTGCAGTCACAGAAATGCCTGTCTATTCCCTTTACAATCTAATCCCTATAACGGTGGCTTTTCCACACATTTTACCCCTCCCCGCTGTAGCAGATCCAACCGTGGTGCAGCGAATGTATCCGATGTTGCTTTCCCCTGAGAGTTCATTCCCCTCAACACTATCCGAAGTGGGATATCTGTTTTGCAGGGAAATCATCCTAAAAAGGTCCGAGGATTATAATCCACTTCACAGATACTGACAAAAACTGAAAAATACCGACAGCCAAACCGATTAACATTGACAGACAGTAATAGATACTGATTAATACTGATAGGCATTGGCAGGTACTGATGCCATAATGCTAATCTCAGCCTGACTCTCAAACCTATGAACACTGAATGCCAGGTTTATTGAAGATCTTTCTGGATTTTACTTTCCACAGATACATCTGGATCTGGAAAGATGATTCCAGGTAAGGCATCTTGACTTTGGGAACAAAGTAGATTTGGATGGATGGATGGATTTGTTTATTGTCACGTGTACCGAGATACAGTGAAAAGTATTTTTCTGCAAGCAGCTCAACAGATCATTCAGTACATGGGAAGAAAAGGGAATTAAACAAAATTCAAGAAAATACATGAGAATACATAATAGGGCAACACAATATATACAATGTAACTACATAAGCAATGGCATCGGGTGAAGCATACAGGGTGTAGTGTTAATGAGGTCAGTCCATAAGAGGGTCATTTAGGAGTCTGGTGACAGTGGGGAAGAAGCTGTTTTTGAGTCTGTGCGTGTTCTCAGACTTCTGAATCTCCTGCCCGATGGAAGAAGTTGGAAAAGTGAGTAAGCCGGGTGGGAGGGATCCTTGATTATGCTGCCCGCTTTCCCCAGGCAGCGGGAGGTGTAGATGGAGTCAATGGATGGGAGGCAGGTTCGTGTAATGGGCTGGGCTGTGTTCACGACTCTCTGAAGTTTCTTGCGGTCTTGAGACGAGCAGTTGCCGTACCAGGCTGTGATGCAGCCAGATAGAACAAAGAACAAAGAACAAAGACAATTACAGCACAGGAACAGGCCCTTCGGCCCTCCCAGCCTGCGCCGATCCAGATCCTTTATCTAAACCTGTCTCCTATTTTCCAAGGTCTACTTCCCTCTGTTCCCGCCCATTCATATACCTGTCTAGATGCTTCTTAAATGATGCTATCGTGCCCGCCTCTACCACCTCCGCTGGTAAAGCGTTCCAGGCACCCACCACCCTCTGCTTAAAAAACTCTCCACGCACATCTCCCTTAACCTTTCCCCCTCTCACCTTGAAATCGTGACCCTTTGTAACTGACACCCCCACTCTTGGGAAAAGCTTGTTGCTATCCACCCTGTCCATACCTCTCATAATTTTGTAGACCTCAATCAGGTCCCCCCTGAACCTCCATCTTTCCAACTAAAACAATCCTAATCTACTCAACCTTTCTTCATAGCTAGCACCCTCCATACCAGGCAACATCCTGGTGAACCTCCTCTGCACCCTCTCCAAGGCATCCACATCCTTCTGGTAATGTGGCGACCAGAACTGCACGCAGTATTCCAAATGTGGCCGAACCAAAGTCCTATACAACTGTAACATGACCTGCCAACTCTTGTACTCAATACCCCGTCCGATGAAGGCAAGCATGCTGTATGCCTTCTTGACCACTCTATCCACCTGCGTTGCCACCTTCAGGGTACAATGGACCTGAACTCCCAGATCTCTCTGCACATCAATTTTCCCCAAGACCCTTCCATTGACCATATAGTCCGCTCTTGAATTTGATCTTCCAAAATGCATCACCTCGCACTTGCCTGGATTGAACTCCATCTGCCATTTCTCTGCCCAACTCTCCAATCTATCTATATTTTGTTGTATTCTCTGACAGTCCTCCTCGCTATCTGCAACTCCACCAATCTTAGTATCATCTGCAAACTTGCTAATCAGACCACCTATACCTTCCTCCAGGTCATTTATGTAGATCACAAACATGAGTGGTCCGAGCACGGATCCCTGTGGAACACCACTAGTCACCCTTCTCCATTTTGAGACACTCCCTTCCACCACTACTCTCTGTCTCCTGTTGCCCAGCCAGTTCTTTATCCATCTAGCTAGTACACCCTGAACCCCATACGACTTCACTTTTTCCATCAACCTGCCATGGGAAACCTTATCAAACGCCTTACTAAAGTCCATGTATACGACATCTACAGCCCTTCCTCAAAGAATTCTATTAGGTTTGTAAGACATGACCTTCCCTGCACAAAACCATGCTGCCTATCACTGATAAGTCTATTTTCTTCCAGATGTGAATAGATCCTATCCCTCAGTATCTTCTCCAACAGTTTGCCTACCACTGACGTCAAGCTCACAGGTCTATAATTCCCCGAATTATCCCTGCTACCCTTCTTAAACAAAGGGACAACATTAGCAATTCTCCAGTCCTCCGGGACCTCACCCGTGCTCAAGGATGCTGCAAAGATATCTGTTAAGGCCCCAGCTATTTCGACCTCACTTCCCTCAACAACCTGGGATAGATCCCATCCGGTCCTGGGGACTTGTCCACCTTAATGTCTTTCAGAATACCCAAAACTTCCCCCTTCCGTATGACAACTTGACCGAGAGTATTTAAACATCCATCCCTAGCCTCAACATCCGTCTTGTCCCTCTCCTTTGTGAATAACGATGCAAAGTACTCATTAAGAATCTCACCCATTTCCTCTGAGTCCACGCATAAATTTCCTATTTTGTCTTTAAGTGGGCCAATCCTTTCTCTAGTTACCCTCTTGCTCCTTACATACGAATAAAATGCTTTGGGATTTTCCTTAACCCTGTTAGCCAAAGATATTTCACGACCCCTTTTAGCCCTCTTTATTGCGCGTTTGAGATTCGTCCTACTTTCCCGATATTCCTCCAAAGCTTCATCAGTTTTGAGTTGCCTCGATCCTATGTATGCTTCCTTTTCCATCTTAGCTAGTCTCACAATTC
Organism: Scyliorhinus canicula; assembly: GCF_902713615.1. Taxonomy (NCBI): domain Eukaryota; kingdom Metazoa; phylum Chordata; class Chondrichthyes; order Carcharhiniformes; family Scyliorhinidae; genus Scyliorhinus; species Scyliorhinus canicula. The sequence goes on from NC_052148.1 coordinate 3,856,393, forward strand.
CACCCGTCATCCATGGTTCCCTAATCTTGCCATTTCTATCTTTCATTTTCACAGGAACATGTCTGTCCTGCACTCTAATCAACCTTTCCTTAAAAGACTCCTACATTTCAAATGTGGATTTACCCTTAAACAGCTGCTCCCAATCCACATTCCCTAGTTCCTGCCGAATGTTGTTATACTCTGCCTTTCCCCAATTTAGCACTCTTCCTTTAGGACCACTCTTGTCCTTGTCCATGAGTATTCTAAAACTTACGGAATTGTGATCGCTATTCCCAAAGTAATCACCGACTGAAACATCAACCACCTGGCCGGGATCATTCCCCAATACCAGGTCCAGTATGGCCCCTTCCTGAGTTGGACTATTTACATACTACTCTAAAAAACTCTCCTGGATGCTCCTTACAAATTCTGCTCCATCTATGCCTCCAACACTACCTGAGTCCCATTCAATGTTGGGGAAGTTAAAATCTCCCATCACAACCACCCTTGTCTGCTTATTTGTACCTCTACTTCACGCTCACTTTTGGGAGGCCTGTAGTAAAGTCCCAACAATGTTACTGCACCCTTCCTATTTCTCAGCTCTACCCATATTGCCTCAGTGCTCGAATCCTCCATCGTGCCCTCCTTAATCACAGCTGTGATATCATCTCTGACTAGTAATGCAACTCCTCCACCCCTTTTACCTCCCTCTCTATCCCTCCTGAAGCCTCTATACCCTGGGATATTTAGTTGCCAGTCCTGCCCTTCCCTCAACCAAGTCTCAGTAATACTCAGTAATACTCAGGATGCTTTCTATGGAGCATCTGTAAAAGTTGGTAAGGGCTAATGTGGACATGCCGAATTTCCTTAGTTTCCTGAGGAAGTATAGGCGCTGTTGTGCTTTCTTGGTGATAGCATTGACGTGAGTGGACCAGGACAGATTTTTGGAGATGTGCACCCCTAGGAATTTGAAACTGCTAATCATCTCCACCTCGGCCCCGTTGATGCTGACAGGGGTGTGTACAGTACTTTGCTTCCTGAAGACGAGAATCCCAAGGCATTTTGTATGTGTATAAAGAGCAAGACGGTAGCCAGGGAAAGGGTTGGCCCACGCAAGGACAGAGGAGGGAATCTGTGTGGAGCCAGAGGAAATGGGTGAGGTATTAAATGATTACTTTGCATCATTGTTCACCAAAGAGAAGGACCTGGTGGATGAGGAGTCTCGGGAAGGATGTGTAGGTAGTCTGGGTCACATTGAGGTCAAAAAGGAGGAGGCGTTGGGCGTCTTGAGAAACATTAAGGTAGGTAAGTGCCCAGCGCCTGATCGAATATACCCCAGAATACTGAGGGAGGCTAGAGAGGAAATTACTGGGGCCTTGACAGAAATCTTTGTAACACAAACTACTGCAGCTGCTGAAATCTGAATCAAAAACAGAAAATGTCAGCAGGTCTAACAGTATTTGTGGAGGGAGAAGGGAGCTACTGTACAGAGTCTGGGTGACTCTGTCAAACCGTGAATACAGAGTCATCCAGGCTCCAAACGCTAGCTCCCTTCTCTCTCTCCACAGAAATCTCTGTATCCTCACTGGCTACAGGTGATGTCCCAGTAGATGGAGAATAGCCAATGTTTTTACTTTCTTTAGGAAGGGTAGCAAGGTTAATCCAAGGAAACCTTGGTCTGGATTCCCCAATTCTGGGGCTGTGTCCCCCTTTGCCGGCATGGGAAGAGTGGCGTTTTACGGCAGGAAAACTGGCAAAGAATGGCCACCAATTCGCCCTTTTGCTGGGGGCTAGCACGGCGGGAGCGTCGAGCACCCAGCTCTAACTGCTGTTACGCCACGGAGAATTGGCGGGTCCATTATTGCGCATGGCGGCGTCTGCAATGGCCACGCTGTGCTTCATGACGGGGGCCGCTTGCAGACCTGGCCAGTGTAATATTCCCCGCCTTCAGCCGGCTCGGGCACACCGGACCGCCCCCCCACAGTGCCCCCCAACCCCGAATAATATCTTCCCTACCCACGGATCGGACCCCCGGCACGTCGAGTTCCCAACGGATGAGACCAACCGTGTCCCACGCTGTTGGGAACTCGGCTGGCCGGGGGCGGAGCATCGGGGGGAGGGTCTCCGATCTGAGGCTGTCGAATCGCCGCTTTGGAGTGGGCGGAGCTTTGGGGGGAGGGTCTCCGATTTGAGGCTGTCGATACGCTGCTTTGGAGGGGGCGGAGCATCGGGGGGGGTCTCCGATCTGAGGCTGTCGATACGCTGCTTTGGAGGGGGCGGAGCATCGGGGGGGGTCTCCGATCTGAGGCTGTCGATACGCCGCTTTGGAGGGGGCGGAGCATCGGGGGGAGGGTCTCCGATCTGAGGCTGTCGATACGCTGCTTTGGAGGGGGCGGAGCATCGGGGGGAGGGTCTCCGATCTGAGGCTGTCGATACGCCGCTTTGGAGGGGGCGGAGCATCGGGGGGGGTCTCCGATCCGAGGCTGTCGATACGCCGCTTTGGAGGGGGCAGAGCATCGGGGGGGGGTCTCCGATCCGAGGCTGTCGATACGCCGCTTTGGAGGGGGCGGAGCTTCGGGGAGTCTCCGATCTGAGGCTGTCGATACGCCGCTTTGGAGGGGGCGGAGCTTCGGGGGGAGGGTCTCCGATCTCAGGCTGTCGATACGCCGCTTTGGAGTGGGCGGAGCATCGGGGAGGGTCTCCGATCTGAGGCTGTCGATACGCCGCTTTGGAGGGGGCGGAGCATCGGGGGGGGGTCTCCGATCTGAGGCTGTCGATACGCTGCTTTGGAGGGGGCGGAGCATCGGGGGGAGGGTCTCCGATCTGAGGCTGTCGATACGCCGCTTTGGAGGGGGCGGAGCTTCGGGGGGTCTCCGATCTGAGGCTGTCGATACGCCGCTTTGGAGGGGGCGGAGCATCGGGGGGAGTCTCCGATCCGAGGCTGTCGATACGCCGCTTTGGAGGGGGCGGAGCATCGGGGGGGGTCTCCGATCTGAGGCTGTCGATACGCCGCTTTGGAGGGGGCGGAGCATCGGGGGGGGTCTCCGATCTGAGGCTGTCGATACGCCGCTTTGGAGGGGGCGGAGCATCGGGGAGAGGGTCTCCGATCTGAGGCTGTCGATACGCCGCTTTGGAGGGGGCGGAGCATCGGGGGGGGTCTCCGATCTGAGGCTGTCGATACGCCGCTTTGGAGGGGGCGGAGCATCGCGAAAGCGGCGTCACCCCCAATTCGGTCGGGTAATGTGATTCTCCAGCAACCGGAGAATCCAGCCCCTTACCTCAATGGCAGGGAAATTATTGGAGAGGATTCTTAGGGATAGGATTTACTCCCATTTGGAAGCAAATGGACTTATTAGCGAGAGGCAGCATGGTTTTGTGAAGGAGAGGTCATGCCTCACTCAGTTGATCAAGCCTTTTGAGGAGGTGACGAAGATGATTGATGCAGGTAGGGCAGTCGATGTTGTCTTTATGAACTTCATAAACTTTGTCAAGGTCCCTCATGGTAGACAGGTGCAAAAGATGAAGTCACACGGGATCAGGGGTGAGCTGGCAAGATGGATACAGAACGGGCTGGGTCATAGAAGGCCGAGAGTAGCAATGGAAGGGTGTGTTTCTGATTGGAGGGCTGGGATTAGTGATGTTCCGCAGGGAACAGTGCTGGGACCTTTGCTGTTTGTTGTTTATATAAATGATTAGGAGGAAAATGTAACTGGTCTGATTATTAAGTTTGCAGACGACACAAAGGTTAGTGGGGTTGCAGGTAGTGAAGAGGACTGTCAGAGGATACAGCAGGGGTATAGACCGGCTGGAAACCTAGGTGGACAAATGGCAGACGGAGCTTAACCTGGACAAACGTGAGCTGCTGCATTTTGGAATGTCTAATACAGATAGAAATTATACAGCAAATAGCAGAACCCTTAAGAGTTTTGATAGGCAGAGGGATCTGTATGTCTAGGCCCACAGGTCACTGAAAGGGGTAAGTAAGAAGGTAGTCAAGAAGGCATACGGCATGCTTGCCTTCATTGGCCGGGGCTTTGAGTATAAAAATTGCCAAGTCATGTTGCAGCTGCACAGAACCTTCGTAAAGTCACATTGTGCACAATTCTCATTGCCACACTCCCAGAAGAATATGGAGGCTTTGGAGAGGGTACAGAGGAGGTTTACCAAGATGTTTCCTGGTCTGGAGGATGTTAACTATGAGGAGAGATTGGATAAAAGCAAATTGTTTTCACTGGAACAATGGAGATTGAGGGGTAACCAGATGGAGATTTACAAAATTTACAAGGGGCGTGGATAGAGTGGATAGTCAGGCGCCTTTTTCCCAGGGTAGAAAAGTCAATTATTGGCGACATAGATTTTTGTGCAAGGAGAAAAGTTTAAAGGAGATGAGTGAAGCTCAAAGTTTAAAGGTGATGAGGGTGCCTGGAACTCGCTGCCAGAGCAGGAGGAGGAAGCACTGGGAGAGAGATGTTTACACGGAGGGTGGTGGGTGCCTGGAACTCGCTGCCGGAGCAGGAGGAGGAAACACTGGGAGAGAGATGTTTACACGGAGGGTGGTGGGTGCCTGGAACTCGCTGCCGGAGCAGGAGGAGGAAGCACTGGGAGCGAGACGTTTACACAGAGGGTGGTGGGTGCCTGGAACTCGCTGCCGGAGCAGGAGGAGGAAGCACTGGGAGAGAGACGTTTACACAGAGGGTGGTGGGTGCCTGGAACTCGCTGCCGGAGCAGGAGGAGGAAGCACTGGGAGCGAGACGTTTACACGGAGGGTGGTGGGTGCCTGGAACTCGCTGCCGGAGCAGGAGGAGGAAGCACTGGGAGCGAGACGTTTACACGGAGGGTGGTGGGTGCCTGGAACTCGCTGCCGGAGCAGGAGGAGGAAGCACTGGGAGCGAGACGTTTACACGGAGGGTGGTGGGTGCCTGGAACTCGCTGCCGGGGCAGGAGGAGGAAGCACTGGGAGCGAGACGTTTACACGGAGGGTGGTGGGTGCCTGGAACTCGCTGCCGGAGCAGGAGGAGGAAGCACTGGGAGCGAGACGTTTACACGGAGGGTGGTGGGTGCCTGGAACTCGCTGCCGGAGCAGGAGGAGGAAGCACTGGGAGCGAGACGTTTACACGGAGGGTGGTGGGTGCCTGGAACTCGCTGCCGGAGCAGGAGGAGGAAGCACTGGGAGAGAGACGTTTACACGGAGGGTGGTGGGTGCCTGGAACTCGCTGCCGGAGCAGGAGGAGGAAGCACTGGGAGCGAGACGTTTACACGGAGGGTGGTGGGTGCCTGGAACTCGCTGCCGGAGCAGGAGGAGGAATCACTGGGAGAGAGACGTTTACACGGAGGGTGGTGGGTGCCTGGAACTCGCTGCCGGAGCAGGAGGAGGAAGCACTGGGAGCGAGACGTTTAAGAAGTGTCTTGACAAATACATGAATAAGATGGGAATTGAAGGATACTGACCATGAAGTGCAGGGCTAGACCACAATGAATGACAAGTTCAGGTTTTACATGGGTCCCGAATCGAAAGGAGAGGTTCTTCTGAGGCTGGGTTGGCTGAATGTTTCAGTTTTCTCCATCATTCCAGAGGTGAGACTTCCATGTGGGAAAAAGACAAGTCAAGTTGAATTGGTCACTCAGGAGTTCCCAGTATAGAACAGGGCCAGGCGATTGGGTATGAACAGATCTCCATCTGCTCCCACCCGGCTTACTCTCTCTTCCAACTTCTTCCATCAGGCAGGAAATACAGAAGTCTGAGAACCCGCACGAACAGACTCAAACACAGCTTCTTCCCCGCTGTTACCAGACTCCTAAATGACCCTCTTATGACTGATGTGTTCACACCTGTTCTGTACTGAACAGTACTACACTCCGTATGCCTCATCCGATGCCTGTGTCTGTGTATTTACAGTGTGTACTTTTGTTTGCCCTATGTTTTTTATTCCATGTATGGAATAATCAGTCTGAACTGAATGCAGAACAATACTTTTCACTGTACCTTGGTACACGTGACAATAGAACATAGAACATACAGTGCAGAAGGAGGCCATTCAGCCCATCGAGTCTCCGCGTCTGCACCGACCTACTTAAGCCCTCATTTCCACCCTATCCCCATAACCCAATAACCCCTCCTAACCTTTTTGGACACTAAGGGCAATTTATCATGGCCAATCCACCTAACCTGCACGTCTTTGGACTGTGGGGGGAAACCGGAGCACCCGGAGGAAACCCACGCAGTCACGGGGAGAACGTGCAGACTCCGCACAGATAGTGACCCAGCGGGGAATCGAACCTGGGACCCTGGCGCTGTGAAGCTACTGTGCTGCCCACGACATCAAATTCAATCGAATCCTTGAGATGTCAGGGACCAGCTGCAACCTCCTTAATAATTGATAATAACACGGGCCCATGCCGAGCCTATTGTGTCCTGTTGTTGATGCAATTCAGCTGGTAACCTGTGCCTGTGACTCAGCAAACTGATTAACCACACTCCGTCAATGCACGGACATGCACAGTTACCCTGATGTAGATTTCAATGGTTTCTCCCTTACACTGGGCCTGTTAATTACTTACTTTGCATTTTACCTGTGCTAGACATAGAATTTACAGTGCAGAAGGAGGCCATTCAGCCCATCGAGTCTGCACCGGCTCTTGGAAAGCGCACCCTACCCAAGCCCATACCTCCACCCTATCCCCATAACCCAGTAACTCCACCCAACACTAAGGGCAATTTGGACACTAAGGGCAATTTATCACGGCCAATCCACCTAACCTGCACATCTTTGGACTGTGGGAGCAAACCGGAGCACCCGGAGGAAACCCACGCAGACACGGGGAGGATGTGCAGACTCCGCACAGACAGTGACCCAAGCCGGGAATCTCCATTTCTCCGTGGTTGGTGCACATTGGAACTCCTCTCTGATCATTTCTCCTGGTTCCCTCACCCCTGCAGAGTTAGATTAAACCCTCCCCAACAACACTAACAAAACACCACTCGATTTAGGCACAATCCATCCGGTCTGGAGAGGTCCCATCTCCCCCAGAACCACCCCAATGGCCCAAGAATCTGAAGTCTGAGCCCCTGCCACAACTTTCCAGCCACTCACTCCTCTGCTTTATCCTCCGATATTAATACTCATCTGTACTTGTTTATAAAGAGTTAAATGGGCCACCGGCTGATTAGGGGATGAAATGTCCATGTGAACATAGATAAACTTGTATTTAACTGAAGTACCAAATGAAAAGTTAGTTTGTTGTTTCTGTTGGAAAGAAGATTAGGCTGCAGAGTGAATTGTGAATGAAACCACATCTGGATCATAGTGTGCAGTTTCTAACCCTCCTCACAAACAGGGTGTGACTGCCTGAGCTGCTCCAGTTTTGTTGACTGGACCTTGACCTATTTTTTTCTCCGTTCCTGCAGTTAAAATACATCCGGCTGTTCTGGCTGCTATCATAATGCCAGCTATGACAGTGCCAATTCTGGGCTACATATTCGTGAAGATGCTAATGAACAAGGCAACTGCAGCAAGTGCAAGATCTCTGGCAACTCGAGGAGGTGCTGAAGGCCCCAGGTAAGAATCAACTGGAAGTGAGACCAGGGAACTTTCAAAAGGAGAATCTGGTGGTCATCAGTAATACAAAGAACATTACAGCACAGGAACAGGCCCTTCGTCCCTCCAAGCCTGTCCTGGTCATGTTTCCACCCTTGGCCAAAACCCTTGGCACTACCTTGTTCCTCTACACCCATCCTATCCATGTATTTGCCAAGATGCCTTTTGAACGCCGTTAATGTATCTGCTTCCACAACGTCCCCATGTAATGTGTTTCAGGCACTCACCACCCTCTGTGTGAATGACCTGCCTCGCACATCTCCTCTAAACTTTGCCCCACATACCTTTAACCTATACCCCCAAGTGACTGACCCCCCCACCCTGGGAAAGAGTGCCTGCCCATCCCCTCTATCCATGCCCATCATAATTTTGTCCTCTATCAGGTCGCCTCTCAACCTCCGTCGTTCTAATGAAAACAGTTTGAGTCTATTCAGTCCCTCCACATTGCTAACACACCTCTTTAACCTGGTATCACCCCCTATCTCTGGATCTGTAATGACTTGATTACCCGCACATTCTCGCATTCCAAGCATTGTCTGGCATCTCTGACTTTGTCTATATAGATGTTTCTGGAACATACCTCTCCATTCACCTGAGGAAGGAGCAGTGCTCCGAAAGCTGGTGTTTGAAACAAACCTGTTGGACTTTGACCTGGTGTTGTAAGACTTCTTACTGTGGAAAGAGTAGAGAAGAGATTTACGAGGCTGCTACCAGGACTTGATGGTCTGAGTTACAAAGAGAGGCTGGATAGGCTGGGACTTTTTCCCCTGGAGCGGAGGAGGTTTAGGGGTGAATGTATAGAGATCTATAAAATAGTGAGGAATGTCGATAAGGTAGATAGTCAACATCTTTTCCCAAAGGTCGAAGAGTCTAGGACTCGAGTGCACAGGTTGAAGGGCCAAATGTGGGTAAGTGGGACCAGCTTAGTGATAGAAACTGGACAGCATGGACAAGTTGGGCTGAAGGGCCTGTTTCCATGGTGCAAACATCTTTGACTCGATGACTGTGGTCAGCCGGGACCAGCCCGCCGGAGAGAACACCGAGCAAGATTGTAACCGGGGCAACAGGTGGTTAATGTGACAATGCATGTTCAAATCTGTGGCCTCGCCCCTATAACTAAGTCTGCCCGACACCCATGCCAACTTAAATAGTGTCTAACCTCCTGGCCTTACTGGTGTGCGTGCCAACATGATTAGTTTGGGGCATTTTAGTTTGCACCGAGGAATAGGGCAACGAGGAATCAGAGAGGGAGGAACCAGGCAGCGAGGATCCAGGCAGGGAGGGACCAGGCAGCGAGGGACCAGGCAGCGAGGGACCAGGGAGGGAGGGACCAGGCAGCGAGGGACCAGGCAGCGAGGGACCAGGCAGCGAGGGACCAGGCAGCGAGGGACCAGGGAGGGAGGGACCAGGCAGGGAGGAACCAGGCAGCGAGGATCCAGGCAGGGAGGGACCAGGCAGGGAGGGACCAGGCAGCGAGGGACCAGGCAGCGAGGGACCAGGCAGCGAGGGACCAGGGAGGGAGGGACCAGGCAGCGAGGGACCAGGCAGCGAGGGACCAGGGAGGGAGGGACCAGTCAGGGAGGGACCAGACAGCGAGGGACCAGGCAGCGAGGGATCAGGCAGCGAGGGACCAGGCAGCGAGGGATCAGGCAGGGAGGGACCAGGCAGCGAGGGACCAGGGAGCGAGGGACCAGGCAGGGAGGGACCAGGGAGGGAGGGACCAGGCAGAGAGGGACCAGGCAGCGAGGGACCAGGCAGGGAGGGACCAGGCAGCGAGGGACCAGGCAGGGAGGGAGGGACCAGGCAGAGAGGGACCAGGCAGCGAGGGACCAGGCAGGGAGGGACCAGGCAGCGAGGGACCAGGCAGGGAGGGACCAGGCTGGGAGGGACCAGGCAGGGAGGGACCAGGCAGCGAGGGACCAGGGAGGGAGGGACCAGGCTGGGAGGATCCAGGCAGCGAGGGACCAGGCAGGGAGGGACCAGGCAGGGAGGGACCAGGCAGCGAGGGATCAGGCAGGGAGGGACCAGGCAGCGAGGGACCAGGGAGGGAGGGACCAGGCTGGGAGGATCCAGGCAGCGAGGGACCAGGCAGGGAGGGACCAGGCAGGGAGGGACCAGGCAGCGAGGTACCAGGCAGCGAGGGTCCAGGCAGCGAGGGACCAGGCAGCGAGGGACCAGGCAGGGAGGGACCAGGCAGGGAGGGACCAGGCAGCGAGGGACCAGGCAGAGAGGGACCAGGCAGCGAGGGACCAGGGAGGGAGGGACCAGGCAGCGAGGGACCAGGCAGGGAGGGACCAGGCAGGGAGGGACCAGGCAGCGAGGGACCAGGCAGCGAGGGACCAGACAGCGAGGGACCAGGCAGGGAGGGACCAGGCAGCGAGGGACCAGGGAGGGAGGGACCAGGCAGCGAGGGACCAGGCAGAGAGGGACCAGGCAGGGAGGGACCAGGCAGCGAGGGACCAGGCAGAGAGGGACCAGGCAGCGAGGGACCAGGCAGGGAGGGACCAGGCAGGGAGGGACCAGGCAGGGAGGGACCAGGCAGCGAGGGACCAGGGAGGGAGGGACCAGGCAGGCAGGGACCAGGCAGCGAGGGACCAGGCAGGCAGGGACCAGGCAGCGAGGGACCAGGCAGGGACCAGGCAGGGAGGGACCAGGCAGGCAGGGACCAGGCAGGAAGGGACCAGGCAGGGAGGGACCAGGCAGGGAGGGACCAGGCAGGGAGGGACCAGGCAGGGAGGGATCAGGCAGCGAGGGACCAGGCAGGCAGGGACCAGGCAGCGAGGGACCAGGCAGGGAGGGACCAGGCAGCGAGGATCCAGGCAGCGAGGGGCCAGGCAGCGAGGGACCAGGGAGGGAGGGACCAGGCAGGGAGGGACCAGGCAGCGAGGGACCAGGCAGGCAGGGACCAGGCAGGGAGGGACCAGGCAGGGAGGGACCAGGCAGGGAGGGACCAGGCAGGGACCAGGCAGGGAGGGAGGGACCAGGCAGGGAGGGACCAGGGAGGGAGGGACCAGGCAGGGAGGGACCAGGGAGGGAGGGACCAGGCAGGGAGGGACCAGGCAGCGAGGGACCAGGCAGGGAGGGACCAGGGAGGGAGGGACCAGGCAGGGAGGGACCAGGCAGCGAGGGACCAGGCAGCGAGGGACCAGGCAGGGAGGGACCAGGCAGCGAGGGACCAGACAGGGAGGGACCAGGCAGGGAGGGACAAGGGAGGGAGGGACCAGGGAGGGAGGGACCAGGGAGGGAGGAACCAGGCAGGGAGGGACCAGGGAGGGAGGGACCAGACAGCGAGGGACCAGGGAGGGAGGGACCAGGCAGCGAGGGACCAGGGAGGGAGGGACCAGGCAGCGAGGGACCAGGCAGCGAGGGACCAGGCAGCGAGGGACCAGGCAGCGAGGGACCAGACAGCGAGGGACCAGGCAGGGAGGGACCAGGCAGGGAGGGACCAGGCAGCGAGGGACCAGGCAGCGAGGGACCAGGCAGGGAGGGACCAGGCAGGGAGGGACCAGGGAGGGAGGGACCAGGCAGGGAGGGACCAGGCAGGGAGGGACCGGGCAGCGAGGGACCAGGGAGGGAGGGACCAGGCAGGGAGGGACCGGGCAGCGAGGGACCAGGCTGGGAGGGACCAGGCAGGGAGGTGCACTGTCCCAGTTGCATTTCACGCTGGTGATTGGGCCACTGGCAACGGCACTTCAGGCACGGACAGAGTGTTCTGGAATAGAGAGGAGAGGGTTGGAGCGCTGACAGGGAGGACAGGAATAGAGAGGAGAGGGTTGGAGCACTGACAGAGTGTTCAGGAATAGAGAGGAGAGGGTTGGAGCACTGACAGAGTGTTCAGGAATAGAGAGGAGAGGGTTGGAGCACTGTCAGAGAGGACAGGAATAGGGAGGATAGGGTTGGAGCACTGACAGACTGGACAGGAATAGAGAGGAGAGGGTTGGAGAACTGACAGAGTGGACAGGAATAGAGGGGAGAGGGTTGGAGCGCTGACAGAGTGGACAGGAATAGAGAGGAGAGGGTTGGAGCGCTGACAGAGTGGACAGGAATAGAGAGGAGAGGGTTGGAGCACTGACAGAGTGTTCAGGAATAGCAAGGAGAGGGTTGGAGCACTGACAGAATGGACAGGAATAGAGAGGAGAGGGTTGGAGCGCTGACAGAGAGGACAGGAATAGAGGGTAGAGGGTTGGAGCGCTGACAGAGTGGACAGGAATAGAGAGGAGAGGGTTGGAGCACTGACAGAGTGGACAGGAATAGAGAGGAGAGGGCTGGAGCACTGACAGAGTGTTCAGGAATAGAGAGGAGAGGGTTGGAGCACTGACAGAGTGTTCAGGAATAGAGAGGAGAGGGTTGGAGCACTGACAGAGTGTTCAGGAAGCGAGAGGAGAGGGTTGGAGCACTGACAGAGAGGACAGGAATAGAGAGGAGAGGGTTGGAGCTCTGACAGAGTGTTCAGGAATAGAGGGGAGAGGGTTGGAGCACTGACAGAATGGACAGGAATAGAGGGGAGAGGGTTGGAGCGCTGACAGAGTGGACAGGAATAGAGAGGAGAGGGTTGGAGCACTGACAGAATGGACAGGAATAGAGGGGAGAGGGTTGGAGCGCTGACAGAGTGGACAGGAATAGAGAGGAGAGGGTTGGAGCACTGACAGAGAGGACAGGAATAGAGAGGAGAGGGTTGGAGCGCTGACAGAGTGGACAGGAATAGAGGGGAGAGGGTTGGAGCACTGACAGAGTGTTCAGGAATAGAGAGGAGAGGGTTGGAGCGCTGACAGAGTGTTCAGGAATAGAGAGGAGAGGGTTGGAGCGCTGACAGAGTGGACAGGAATAGAGAGGAGAGGGTTGGAGCACTGACAGAGAGGACAGGAATAGAGGGGAGAGGGTTGAAGCACTGACAGAGAGGACAGGAATAGAGAGGATAGGGTTGAACACTGACAGAGTGTTCAGGAATAGAGGGGAGAGGGGTACATAGATACCTGGATACATAGACGTTAGGAGCAGGAGGAGGCCTTTTGGCCCTTCGAACCTGCTCCGCCATTCATCACGATCATGGCTGATCACCCAACTCAATAGCCTAATCCTGCTTTCCCCCCATAGCCTTTGATCCCATTCTCCCCCAAGTGCTATATCCAGCCGCCTCTTGAATATACTCATGGCTCAGTGGATCACTGAGTCTCCCAGTATGCAGACCATCTGCTGAAATATGTCACAGATCTGATTTCCAATATCGACCGGATTTTGGGGATACTGCGGATATTCGGCATGTTCTCGGGATTCAGGATTAATGTGGGAAAGGGCGATTCCCGGTCAATGCTCTGATACAGGGGCGGGGTATGGAGATGCTGCCGTTTTGGTTGGTTGGGATGAGCTTACAGTATCCGGGAATCTGGGTGGGAGATAATTGGGCAGTGACATAAATTAAACCTGACCAATCTGGTAGATAAACGATGAGATGCTCTCTGTCTGTCATTGACGGGAATAGTCCCAAACGTGAGGTTTGCCGTCCTTCCGAAGTTTCTGTCTGTCTTTTAGAACCTCCAGATCTTCTTGTCGAAATCTTGTTTTAAGAGGGTAAACTGGTTTATTTTGGACTTTCTATGGGCGGGGAAGGTACCTCGGACTCGGAGGGCATTTTGGAGAAGGACAGGGCGATCGCTGTTTTGGAGCCACTGAATCTGTTAAATTATTATTGGGCAGCGAACGTGGAGAAGGTTCGGAAGGGGGCTGGAGAGGAAGGATCAATGTGCAGAGAGATGGAGGAGACTTTATGAAGGAGGACAAGGGTATTGGCTCCCCATCCAATCTCGCTGGCGAAATATTCCACACGCCCAATGAAATGAAATGAAAATCATTTCATCTTGGGGCAGCAGGGTAGCATGGTGGTTAGCATAAATGCTTCACAGCTCCAGGGTCCCAGGTTCGATTCCCGGCTGGGTCACTGTCTGTGTGGAGTCTGCACGTCCTCCCCCTGTGTGCGTGGGTTTCCTCCGGGTGCTCCGGTTTCCTCCCACAGTCCAAAGATGTGCGGGTTAGGTGGATTGGCCATGCTAAATTGCCCGTAGTGTTAAAAGTAGGGTTAAGGGGGAGGTTGTTCAGTTACCGGTATAGGGTGGATACGTGGGTTTGAGTAGGGTGATCATGGCTCGGCACAACATTGAGGGCCGAAGGGCCTGTTCTGTGCTGTACTGTTCTACTGTTCTATGTTCTATGTTCTAATCGCTTATTGTCACAAATAGGCTTCAAATGAAGTTACTGTGAAAAGCCCCTAGTCGCCACATTCCGGCGCCTGTTCAGGGAGGCTGGTACGGGAATCGAACCGTGCTGCTGGCCTGCCTTGGTCTGCTTTCAAAGCCAGTGATTTTGCCCAGTGAGCTAAACAGCTCCTCCAGTGAGCTAAACAGCCCCTGATGGTTGCCATGTTGAGGTTCTGGAATCAGCTCAGGCCACATGTTAAGATAGAGGGCATGGCATTGTGGATAATTCCATGATTCTCCAGCTTCCACCCCAACCATGTTAAGAAGCCATCCCCTTCGGACAAGCCCTCGTACACAGGACCTGCTCGGTTGAGGAGGAGCATAACAGGCACCTACAGACGGTGAATGACGCCCTCATAAAAATGGGATAATCCGCTCGACTCATCGATCGACATTTCCAACGCGCCACAGCAAAGAACCGCCCCTCAAAAAACAAACACGGCACAGCAGCGACAGAGTATCCTTTGTCGTCCAGTGCTTTCCTGGAGTGAAGAAACTATGACATCTTCTTTGGTGCCTTCAACATGTCATCGATGACAACGAACATCTTGGCAAGGCGATCCCCACACCCCCACTACTTGCCTTCAAACAACTGCGCAATCTCAAACAGACCATTGTTTGCAGCAAATTACCCAGCCTTCAGAACAGCGACCACGACACCACACAACCCTGCCAGGGCAATCTCTGCAAGCCGTGCCAGATCATCGCCATGGACACCACCATTACACGTGGAAACACCACCCACCAGGTACGCGGTACATATTCGTGTGACTCGACCAACATTGTCTGCCTCCAACGCTGCAGGAAAGGATTGTCCGAAGCGTGGTACATTGGCGAGACCATGCAGACGCTGCAACAACGGATGAACGGACATCGTGCGACAATCACCAGGCAGAAATGTTCCCTTCCAGTCGGGGAATACTTCAGCAGTCAAGGGCATTCAGCCTCTGATCTCCGGGTAAGCGTTCTGCAAGGTGGTTATCAAGACCTATGATAATGCAGAATCGCCGAGCAGAAACAGGTAGCCAAGTTCCACACGCATGACCACGGCCTCAACCGCCATCTTGGGTTCATGTCACATTACATGTAACCCCCACCATTCTGCCCGGGTTTTCAGAACCTTACTAACTGTCCACCTTGAGACAATTCACACCTCGATTACAGGTGACTATCACTCACTCCACTCACACTGCTAATTTCTGTAATGACTGGTTTACCTTCTCAAGACTCACATTCCGATTCTTCACATGGCAATCTGTAATTATCTTGCAATTGTGTCTCTGCGAAATAGGCTGTGATTGTGAACCAGCACTTCAGCGGATGAATGAGCAGCGCTCAGAAAGCTTGACCTTTCAAATCAACCTGTTGGACTTCAACCTGGTTTTGTCAGTCTTCTGACTCTATAGTTTAAACTATAGCAGCAAACTGGGACAGATAGAGATTAAGACAAGGGTTGTTCAGAAATACTTGTACAAAGCTGATTACATTGTGCGTTTTGTCTATAAATGGAAAATTCGTTGACTATCCTTCTATTCCCATCCTATTCATGTATTTGTCAAAATGCCCCTTAAACGTCACTATCGTCCCTGCTTCCACCACCTCCTCCGGCAGCGAGTTCCAGGCTTCCACCACCTCCTCCGGCAGCGAGTTCCAGGCTTCCACCACCTCCTCCGGCAGCGAGTTCCAGGCTCCCACCACCTCCTCCGGCAGCGAGTTCCAGGCTTCCACCACCTCCTCCGGCAGCGAGTTCCAGGCTCCCACCACCTCCTCCGGCAGCGAGTTCCAGGCTTCCACCACCTCCTCCGGCAGCGAGTTCCAGGCTTCCACCACCTCCTCCGGCAGCGAGTTCCAGGCTTCCACCACCTCCTCCGGCAGCGAGTTCCCGGCTTCCACCACCTCCTCCGGCAGCGAGTTCCAGGCTCCCACCACCTCCTCCGGCAGCGAGTTCCAGGCTTCCACCACCTCCTCCGGCAGCGAGTTCCAGGCTTCAACCACCTCCTCCGGCAGCGAGTTCCAGGCTTCCACCACCTCCTCCGGCAGCGAGTTCCAGGCTTCCACCACCTCCTCCGGCAGCGAGTTCCAGGCTTCCACCACCTCCTCCGGCAGCGAGTTCCAGGCTTCCACCACCCTCTGTGTAAAAAACGTTCGTCATACATCTACCCTAAACCTTGCCCCTCACACCTTAAACATATGCCCCCTAGTAATTGACACCTCTACCCTGGGGAAAAGCCTCTGACGATCCACTCTGTCTGTGCCCCTCATAATTTTGTAGACCTCTATCAGGTCGCCCCTCAACCTCCTTCGTTCCAGTGAGAACAAACCGAGTTTATTCAACCTCTCCTCATAGCTAATGCCCTCCATACCAGGCAACATCCTGGTAAATCTCTTCTGCACCCTCTCTAAAGCCTCCACATCCTTCTGGTAGTGTGGCGACCAGAATTGGACACTATACTCCAAGTGTGGCCTAACTAAGGTTCTATACAGCTGCAACATGACTTGCCAATTCTTATACTCAATGCCCCGGCCAATGAAGGCAAGCATGCCGTCTGCCTTCTTGACTGCCTTCTCCACCTGTGTTGCCCCTTTCAGTGACCTGAGATCAGTACACCTAGATCTCTCTGACTTTCAATACTCTTTAGGGTTCTACCATTCACTGTATATTCCCTACCTGTATTAGACCTTCCAAAATACATTACCTCACATTTGTCCGGATTAAGCTCCATCTGCCATCTCTCAGCCCAAGTCTCCAAACGATCTAAATCCTGCTGTATCCTCTGACAATCCTCATCGGTATCCGCAATTCCACCAACCTTTGTGTCGTCCGCAAACTTACTAATCAGACCAGTTACAGTTTTGTCCAAATCATTTATATACACTACGAACAGCAAAGGTCCCAGCACTGATTCCTGCGGAACACCAATCGTCACAGCCCTCCAATTAGAAAAGCACCCTTCCATTGCTACTCACTGCCTTCCATGACCTAGCCAGTTCTGTATCCACCTTGCCGGCTCACCCCTGATCCCGTGTGACTTCACCTTTCGTAACTGTCTACCTTGAGGGACTTTGTCAAAGGCCTTACTGAAGTCCATATAGACAACATCCACTGCCCTACCTGCATCAATCATCTTTGTGACCTCTTTGAAAAACTCTATCAAGTTAGTGAGACACAACCTCCCCTTCACAAAACCGTGCTGCCTCTCGCTAATACGTCCATTTGCTTCCAAATGGGAGTCGATCCTGTCTCGAAGAATTTATCTGCAGTAATTTCCCTACCACTGACGTCAGGCTCACCGGCCTGTAGTTCCCTGGATTATCCTTACTACCCTTCTTAAACAAAGGAACAACATTGGCTATTCTCCAGTCCTCCGGGACATCACCTGAAGACAGCGAGGATCCAAAGATTTCTGTCAAGGCCTCAGCAATTTCCTCTCTAGCCTCCTTCAGTATTCTGGGGTAGATCCCATCAGGCCCTGGGGACATCTACCTTTATATTTTTCAAGGTGCCCAACACCTCGTCTTTTTGGATCTCAATGTGACCCAGGCTATCGACACACCCTTCTCCAGACTCAACATCCACCAATTCCTTCTCTTTGGTGAATACTGATGCAAAGTATTCATTTTGTACCTCACCCATTTCCTCTTGCTCCACACATAGATTCCCTCCCCTGTCCTTCAGTGGGCCAACCCTTTCCCTGGCTACCTTCTTGCTTTTTATGTACGTGTAAAAAGCCTTGGGATTTTCCTTCACCCTATTTGCCAATGACTTTTCATGACCCCTTCTAGCCCTCCTGACTCCTTGCTACTTTCCTTATATTCCACACAGGCTTCGTCTGTTCCTAGCCTTCTAGCCCTGACAAATGCCTCCTTTTTCTTTTTGACGAGGCCTACAATATCTCTCATTATCCAAGGTTCCTGAAATTTGCCATATTTATCCTTCTTCCGCACAGGAACATGCGGTCCTGAATTCCTTTCAACTGTCACTTGAAAGCCTCCCACATGTCAGATGTTGATTTACCCTCAAACATCCGCCCCCAATCTAGGTTCTTCAGTTCCCGTCTCATATTGTTCTAATTAGCCTTCCCCCAATTTAGCACATTTCACCCTAGGATCACTCTTATCCGTGTCCACCAGCACTTTAAAACTGACTGAATTGTGGTCACTGTTCCCGAAATGCTCCCCGACTGAAACTTCGACCACCTGGCCGGGCACATTCCCCAATACCAGGTCCAGTACAGCCCCTTCCCTAGTTGGACTGTCTACATATTGTTTTAAGAAGCCCTCCTGGAAACTCCTGACAAACTCTGCCCCATCCAAGCCTCTGGCACTAAGTGAGTCCCAGTCAATATTGGGGAAGTTAAAGTCTCCCATCGCAACAACCCTGTTGCTTTTAGTCCTTTCCAAAATCTGTCTACCTATCTGCTCCTCTATCTCTCGCTGGCTGTTGGGAGGCCTGTAGTAAACCCCCAACATTGTGACTGCACCCTTCTTATTCCTGATCTCTACCCATATAGCCTCGCTGCCCTCTGAGGTGTCCTCCCGTAGTACAGCTGTGATATTCTCCCTGACCAGTAGCGCAACTCCGCCACCCCTTTTACATCCTCCTCTATCCCGCCTGAAACATCTAAATCCTGGAACGTCTAGCTGCCAATCCTCTCCTTCCCTCAACCAGGTCTCTGTAATGGCAACAACATCATAGTTCCAAGTACTAATCCAAGCTCTAAGTTCATCTGCCTTATCTGTTATACTTCTTGTATTAAAACATATGCACTTCAGGCCACCAGACCCGCTGTTTTCAGCAACATCTCCCTGTCTGCTCTGCCTCAGAGCCATACTTGCCCTATTCCCTAGTTCTCCCTCAATGGTTTCACCTTCTGACCTATTGCTCCAGTACCCACCCCCCTGCCATACTAGTTTAAACCCTCCCGTGTGACTCTAGCAAACCTCACGGCCAGGATATCGGTGCCCCTCCAGTTTAGATGCAACCCGTCCTTCTTATACAGGTCACACCTGCCTCGGAAGAGCTCCCAGTGGTCCAGATAACGGAAACCCTCCCTCCTACACCAGCTGTTTAGCCACAGCTTTAGCTGCTCTATCTTCCTATTCCTAGCCTCACTGGCACGTGGCACAGGGAGTAATCCCGAGATTACATCCTATCTTTTAACTTTCTGCCCAGCTCCCTGAACTCCTGCTGCAGGACCTCATGCCCCTTCCTGCCTATGACGTTAGTACCAATTTGTACCACTACCTCTGCCTGTTTGCCCTCCCCCTTCAGGATGCCCGCTACCCGTTCAGAGACATCCTGGACCCTGGAACCAGGAGGGCAACATACCATCCTGGAGTCTTTCACGTCCACAGAAGCGCCTATCTGTACCCCTGACTATAGAGTCCCCTATGACTATCGCTCTTCTGTGCTTTGACCCTCCCTGCTGACCATCAGAGCCAGCCGTGGTGCCACTGCTCTGGCTGCTGCTGTTTGCCCCTGATCGGCTATTCCCCCCCCCGACAGTATCCAAAGGGGTATACCTGTTAGAGAGGGGGGCAATTACAGGGGATTCCTGCACTGACTATCTGCCCCTTCTAGTAGTCACCTATTTCTCTGCCTGCATCTTGGGTGTGACCACATTTAGATAACTGCTATCTATGCGGCTTTCTGCCACCTGCCTGCTCCTAAAGTGCATCCAACTGCTGCTCCAACCGAACCATCTGGTCTGTGAGAGACCCAGTTGGATGCACTTTCTGCAGATGAAGCCATCCGGGACACTGAAAGCAAAGTGCTGGGAAGTGGGATTAGTGTGGATTTAGTGTAGTTTTGTTGGTGCTACGTGGATGGGCCAAAGGGCCTTATCTGTACTGTGTGACTCTATGACAGTACCGATACCGGAGAGAATGGATCAGCCAAGACAGCACAGTTCACATCTATATGGGGTTCACAGTTGGCACCTGTGTTAACAGAATTGTGACTTGTCTTTTCATCGGTTGTGTTTATTTTCTGAGGCAAAGTGGAGAATACCTGGGGAAGGAGGAACGATAATGAGGGTTGTTTACAATCTTCTAACGCTGACTGAAATGGTTTGAAAAACACGTGTGTCACCTGCCCGATGTCCAAAGCGTGACTCTGCCAGCTCAGCACCTCACCTCCATCACATAGTTGTAAAATAACACTTTAACATCCAGAAAGATTCCCTTCCAAGTATTTCAACTCAGCTCTTCGGGAAGATGTTGAGTAACAGAGTGCCTCTTGAAGGAAGTGGAGGTCAACAAACAATATTCTTACTCGTTATCTGAAGCAGCACGGGTAGGTAGCACTGCGGCCTCACAGCGCCAGGGTCCCAGGTTCAATTCCCGGCTTGGGTCACTGTCTGTGCGGAATCTGCACGTCCTCCCCGTGTGTGCGTGGGTTTCCTCCGGGTGCTCCGGTTTCCTCCCACAGTCCAAAGATGTGCGGGTTAAGTGGATTGGCCATGATAAATTGTCCTTAGTGTCCAAAAAGGTTAGGAGGAGTTACGGGGATAGGGTGGAAGAGAGGGCTTAAGTGGGTTGGTGCACACTCGATGGGCCGAATGGCCTCCTTCTGCAATGTATGTTCTGTGTCCTATGTTCAGCTCCACATTGTTTGGAAATGAGTCTGGTCTGAATCAAACTCATTCCTTGCTCAGTGTTTAAGAAATGATGGAGAGAAAATGGTTTGAAAAGGGCCGGGGTGAAAAAGCAATACAATATAGCAATAGAGAACAGAGTCCTGCACCAAGCTCAGAGTGATTTATTCTCCATTTAGATCAGATATTGATGCTTCCACCAGCGTGCAGAGTCCACTCCCAAACAGCACAGACTGACCTTCGGAGCAGGTAAGTAACTGAACTGTTTCTAATCCACAATCATTGTTACAAAGGTCAAAGATTTGGCTGAAGCCAGCTGGTCAGAGGTTAAAGTGTTGCCGGTTAACCAGGGGGTGCTACAGAGGGTGTTTAAAGAGTTAAGCTTTATTCTGGAGCGCAAAATCTCAATGATAGAAATTTCAAGGTGCTATCTGATACAGCATGCTGGGTCAATTCAAACAAACAGATTAACAGAGAGAGTTGATGAGATCAATGCTGTTACTGTATTTTTATTCATTAGTGGGATGGATTTGGATTTGGATTTGTTTATTGTCACGTGTACCGAGGTGCAGTGAAAAGTGATTTTCTGCGAGCAGCTCAGTGGATCATTAAGTACATGGGAAGAAAAGGGAATAAAAGAAAATACATAATCGGGAAACACAAGGTAGACAACGTAACGACATAAGCATTGGCATGGGATGAAGCATACAGGGTGTAGTGTTAATGTGGTCAGTCCATAAGAGGGTAATTTAGGAGTCTGGTGACAGTGGGGAAGAAGCTGTTTTTGAGTCTGTTCGTGCGTGTTCTCAGACTTCTGTATCTCCTGCCCGATGGAAGAAGTTGGAAGAGTGAGTAAGCCGGGTGGGAGGGATCTTTGATTATGCTGCCCGCTTTCCCCAGGCAGCGGGATGAACTGGCAAGGCCAGCATTTATTACTCATCCCTAATGGTCCTTGACAATGTGACGGTCAGCACCCTTCTTGAATCATTGCCAGTCCATGGGGTGCAGCAACACACACACAGTTCAGGTTGGAAAGGAGTTCCAGCATTTTGAAGGAACGGTGATGTGATGTGTAGTGTAGTTTGGAGGAGAACCTGCAGGTGGCAGTGTTGCCATATGTCTGCTGCCCTTGTCCTTCTGGGTGGGAGAGGTTGGGGCTTTGGAAGGTGATGTTGAAGGAATCCTACTTAGTGCTTAGTTAGGCCACACTTGATTTTAGTTTAGATTTTAGTTTAGACGGGCATGGTTGGCACAGGCTTGCAGGGCCGAAGGGCCTGTTCCGGGTGCTGTACTTTTCTCTGTTCTTGTTCTTTGCCATAGTGATGCACACATATCCCCAAAAGTCACATGAAATGAAATGAAATGAAATGAAAATCGCTTATTGTCACAAGTAGACTTCAAATGAAGTTTGAAGCCCCTAGTCACTACATTCCGGCCCTTGTTCGGGGAGGCTGGTACGGGAATTGAACCGTGCTGCTGGCCTGCCTTAGATAGAGAAATACAGCACAGAACAGGATTTTCGGCCCACGATGTTGCGCCGAACTTTTGTCCAAGGTTAATCATAGAATTTTGGACACTAAGGGCAATTTAGCATGGCCAATCCACCCAACCTGCACATCTTTGGACTGTGGGAGGAAACCGGAGCACCCGGAGGAAACCCACACAGACATGGGGAGGATGTGCAGACGCCGCACAGACAGTGACCCAAGCCGGAATCGAACCTGGGACCCTGGAGCCATGAAGCAATTGTGCTATCCACAATGCTACCGTGCTGCCCTTAAGAAGAAGTTAGTCTGCTTTCAACGCCAGCGATTTAGCCCTGTGCTAATCCAGCCCTAAATAACACCACTGATTGGAGATAACTTTATAGTTCATGGAATAAAAGGGAAAGTGGCAACAGGAATACAAATTAAAGGAGGAAATGCTGGAATGACACAGCAGGTGTGGAGAGAGAAGTAAAGTGAATGCTTCAAGTCCACATGATTCATTTTTAGGAGGTAAAGAGAGGGACAAATCTGACAGATGTTGCCCTGCCTGAGAGCGGGTGGACCAGAGTAGGTCAGAGGGAGGCGAGAACGAGGAGAGATTTGAGAAAGAGAGAGTTCATGCTGAAGATGAAGAAGATACTGGACTCGGCATTAAGGTAAAAGAGCAGAATGTGTTCGGAACATAATAAAGTTAGTGCTCAGGGATGGTTCCACATTACTACACCCTGTCCGTGGCCCGACATCTGTTTCATAATATGATGATCAGAATTGTGTGAGCTCAAACCAAGGTTGAATTCAGGTTTAGCTGAGGGGCTGGGTTTGATAGCTACAGCCTTCAAACCCTGTGGTATAACCCTTGGTGATTGACAAGTTCCTCAGCTAGACTTACACATTCCAGGCAATAAGTGCTGCCTCTTTTTGAGCCAAAATATACCACCTCACATGGATCTGTGCTGAGCTTCATTTGATAATATTTGGCCATTCTGTAAGTTTGTTGATGTCCTCCTCGATATTCACTTTACCCCACCCTCAAATTTGACCTCAGCTGCAAATTTAGAAATTGAGAGTGGGATTCTCCCATTTTCCCGTGGAAATGGCGGGGAAGCCACAGGGCACGACAGCTCTCCCTGCTAAACCATCCAGGTCATAGCCACGGCCCAGTGAGACCCCCCCAGCAACGTGACTCAGTGAGACCCCCCCCCAGCAACGTGACTCAGTGAGACCCCCCCCCAGCAACGTGACTCAGTGACTCCCCCCCCAGCAACGTGGGTCAGTGAGACGCCCCCCCCCAGCAACGTGGGTCAGGGAGACCCCCCCCAGCAACGTGACTCAGTGAGACCCCCCCCAGCAACGTGACTCAGTGACTCCCCCCCCAGCAACGTGACTCAGTGAGACCCCCCCACACCCCAGCAACGTGACTCAGTGACCCCCCCCCAGCAACGTGGGTCAGTGAGACCCCCCCCCCAGCAACGTGACTCAGTGAGCACCCCCCCAGCAACGTGGGTCAGTGAGACCCCCCCCAGCAAAGTGACTCAGTGAGACCCCCCCCAGCAACATGACTCAGTGAGACCCCCCCCAGCAACATGACTCAGTGAGACCCCCCCCAGCAACATGACTCAGTGAGACCCCCCCCAGCAACGTGACTCAGTGAGACCCCCCCCCCCCCAGCAACGTGGCTCAGTGAGACCCCCCCCAGCAACGTGACTCAGTGAGACCCCCCCCCAGCATCGTGACTCAGTGAGACCCCCCCCAGCAACGTGACTCAGTGAGCCCCCCCCCAGCAACGTGACTCAGTGAGACCCCCCCCAGCAACGTGACTCAGTGAGACCCCCCCCAGCAACGTGACTCAGTGACTCCCCCCCCAGCAACGTGACTCAGTGAGACCCCCCCCAGCAACGTGACTCAGTGAGACCCCCCCCCAGCAACGTGACTCAGTGAGACCCCCCCACCCTCCAGCAACGTGACTCAGTGAGACCCCCCCCCCAGCAACGTGACTCAGTGAGACCCCCCCCCCAGCAACGTGACTCAGTGAGACCCCCCCCAGCAACGTGACTCAGTGAGCCCCCCCCAGCACCGTGACTCAGTGAGACCCCCCCCAGCAACGTGGCTCAGTGAGACCCCCCCCAGCAACGTGACTCAATGAGACCCCCCCCCCAGCAATGTAACTCAGTGAGACCCCCCCCCCCAGCAACGTGACTCAGTGAGACCCCCCCCCCCCCCCCCCCCCCCAGCAACGTGACTCAGTGAGACCCCTTCCATTTCCTCCGGGTCCCTTTCGGTGTCACTAATGGGGTCTCGGTGTTTCAACGAGCAATGGACCGAATGGTGGACCAGGTACGGGCTGCGGGCCACGTTTCCGTATCTGGACAATGTCACCATCTGCGGCTATGACCAGCAGGACCACGACGCCAACCTCCACCGTTTTCTCCAAACGGCACAGAAATTAAATCTCACTTATAACAAGGAACATAGAACATAGAACAGTACAGCACAGAACAGGCCCCTCGGCCCTCAATGTTGCGCCGAGCCATGATCACCCCACCCAAACCCACGTATCCACACTATACCCGTAACCCAACAACCCCCCCTTAACCTTACCTTTTATTAGGACACTACGGGCAATTTAGCATGGCCAATCCACCTAACCCGCACATCTTTGGACTGTGGGAGGAAACCGGAGCACCCGGAGGAAACCCACGCACACAGGGGGAGGACGTGCAGACTCCACACAGACAGTGACCCAGCCGGGAATCGAACCTGGGACCCTGGAGCTGTGAAGCATTTATGCTAACCACCATGCTACCCTGCTGCCCTGCAAAGAAATGCGTTTTCCGCACAAACAGACTGGCCATCCTTGGCTACGTCGTGGAGAACGGAAACCTGGGCCCAGACCCGGACCGTCTTAGAACTCCCCCTCCCTCATTGCCCCAAGGCCCTCAAACGGTGCTTGGGGTTCTCCTCATACTACGCCCAGCGGGTCCCTCAATATGCGGACAAAGCCCGCCCACTCTGTCAGGCCACACGATTTCCCCTGTCTGCTGAGGCGCGCCAGGCCTTCAGCTGCATCAAGGAGGACATCGCCAAGGCTGCCATGCGGGCAGTGGATGAATCCACCCCATTTCAGGTTGAGAGCGACGCCTCAGTGGTAGCTCTAGCAGCCACCTTAAATCAGGCAGGAAGGCCCGTTGCATTTTTCTCCCGTACCCTCTCCGCTTCAGAACTCCGACACTCCTCAGTCGAGAAGGAAGCACAAGCCATCGTGGAGGCTGTTCATCACTGGAGGCACTACCTCGCAGGTAGGAGGTTCACCCTCATCACCGACCAACGATCGGTTGCCTTTATGTTTGACAACTCGCAAAGGGGCAAAATAAAAAATTATAAAATCCTTCGGTGGAGGATCGAACCCTCCACCTATAGTTACGATATTAAATATCGACCGGGGAAGCTCAACGAGCCCTCGATTGCCCTATCCCGCGGGACATGCGCCAGCGCACAGATCAGCCGTCTGAAAGCCATCCACGTTGACCTCTGCCACCCGGGGGGTCACCCGGCTCGCCCACTACATCAGGGCCCGAAACCTGCCTTTGTCCAACGAAGAGGTAAAAGCGGTCACCAGGGACTGCCCGATCTGTGCAGAGTGCAAACCGCACTTCTATAGACCAGACAGGGCCCACCTGGTCAAGGCTTCTAGGCCCTTTGAACGCCTTGCGATCGATTTCAAAGGGCCACTCCCCTCCACTAACAAGAACATTTATTTCCTCAACATCATCGACGAGTTCTCCCGATTCCCTTTTGCTATTCCAGGCCCTGATATGACCTCCTACACAGTCATTAGGGTCCTGCATAGCATCTTCACCCTGTTCGGCTTCCCCAGCTACGTGCACAGCGCCCGGGGTTCGTCCTTTATGAGCGACGAGCTGCGTCAGTACCTGCTCGACAAGGGCATTGCCTCGAGCAGGACTACCAGCTACAACCCCAGGGGGAACGGGCAGGTGGAGAGAGAGAACGTGATGGTCTGGAAGACCGTCCTACTGACCCTCTGGTCTAGAAAACTCCAAGTCTCCCAATGGCAAGAAGTCCTCCCAGACACGCTCCACGCAATTAGATCCCTCCTCTGTACAGCGACCAATCAAACCCCTCACGAGCGACTCTTCATTTTCTCCAGGGACACTACCACGGGGGTCTCACTTCCGGCGTGGCTGAGGACACCAGGCCCGGTCCTCCTGAGGAAGCACGTCAGGGGGCACAAAACTGACCCCCTTGTTGAAAAGGTGCGCCTCCTCCATTCCAACCCCCAGTACGCATTCGTGGAGTTCCCGGACGGTCGCCAGGACACAGTATCCCTTCGGGACCTGGCACCCACTGGATCCAGCCCCCCCTACCCCCGCTGAGGAACCCCTTACCCCGTTCCCTATGCTGCTGCCCCCTCGTGCCCCCGATTCCGCAAGCTCGCCCCACCGGTTCCACGAGCCAGAACCAGCCCGCCCCCAGCACCCCCAGTCCCCGGTCGAGCCAGAGGTGTATAAAGTTCGGACGAGACCCGCCCCGGAGTCTGCCATCGTACCCCAGCTCGCAACACCCACCCAGCTACATCAAGAGGCTGCAACCCCGGTGCTCCGCAGATTGAAAACAACAATTCGTCCACCGGACAGACTAACTCTGTGAGCCACCACCCCCGCTGGACTCGATTTATTTCACAAGGGGTGAATGTGGTGAATGTGATTCCGGATTGTAATCTGTATCTACATGTGTCTATATTGTAAGTGCAGTTGCACTACCTGTCCTCCAGGGGGAGTAGCTCTGGGAATGCTCGAGTTGTACGGGGATTCTCCCTTGGCTCTGCCCAGGACTCCTCCCCGGAAGCTGCTGTATAAAGATCAGTGCCACATGGTCAGCCAGCCAGTTCACCGAAAGTTCAATGGCTAATAGGCTGGCTCTGTTGTGAATATATATAAACCGCTATTCTAATCCTACAAGCACGTGTCCGTAGAATTGTTGGTTCCAACAGCTAGCACTGCTGTCTCACAGTGCCAGGGACCCGGGTTAATACTGCTGTCTCACAGTGGCAGGGATCTGGGTTAACACTGCTGTCTCACAGTGCCAGGAACCCGGGTTAACACTGCTGCCTCACAGTGCCAGGGACCTGGGTTAACACTGCTGTCTCACAGTGCCAGGGACCCGGGTTAACACTGCTGTCTCACAGTGCCAGGGGCCCGGGTTAACACTGCTGTCTCACAGTGCCAGGGACCCGGGTTAACACTGCTGCCTCACAGTGCCAGGGACCTGGGTTAACACTGCTGCCTCACAGGGCCAGGGACCTGGGTTAACACTGCTGTCTCACAGTGCCAGAGACCCGGGTTAACACTGCTGCCTCACAGTGCCAGGGACCCGGGTTAACACTGCTGTCTCACAGTGCCAGGGACCTGGGTTAACACTGCTGTCTCACAGTGCCAGGGACCCGGGTTAACACGGCTGTCTCACAGTGCCAGGGACCCGGGTTAACACTGCTGTCTCACAGTTCCAGGGACCCGGGTTAACACTGCTGCCTCACAGTGCCAGGGACCCGGGTTAACACTGCTGTCTCACAGTTCCAGGGACCCGGGTTAACACTGCTGTCTCACAGTGCCAGGGACCCGGGTTAACACTGCTGCCTCACAGTGCCAGGGACCCGGGTTAACACTGCTGTCTCACAGTGCCAGGGACCCGGGTTAACACGGTGTCTCACAGTGCCAGGGGCCCGGGTTAACACTGTTGTCTCACAGTGCCAGGGACCAGGGTTAACACTGCTGTCTCACAGTGCCAGGGACCCGGGTTAACACTGCTGTCTCACAGTGCCAGGGACCCGGGTTAACACGGTGTCTCACAGTGCCAGGGGCCCGGGTTAACACTGTTGTCTCACAGTGCCAGGGACCCGGGTTAACACTGCTGTCTCACTGTGCCAGGGACCTGGGTTAATACTGCTGTCTCACAGTGCCAGGAACCAGGATTCACACTGCTGTCTCACAGTGCCAGGGACCCAGGTTAACACGGTGTCTCACAGTGCCAGGGGCCCGGGTTAACACTGCTGTCTCACAGTGCCAGGGACCCGGGTTAACACTGCTGTCTCACAGTGCCAGGGACCTGGGTTAACACTGCTGCCTCACAGTGCCAGGGACCCGGGTTAACACTGCTGCCTCACAGTGCCAGGGACCCGGGTTAACACTGCTGCCTCACAGTGCCATGGACCTGGGTTAACACTGCTGTCTCACAGCGCCAGGGACCCGGGTTAACAATGCTGCCTCACAGTGCCAGGGACCCGGGTTAACACTGCTGCCTCACAGTGCCAGGGACCCGGGTTAACACTGCTGCCTCACAGTGCCAGGGACCCGGGTTAACAATGCTGCCTCACAGTGCCAGGGACCCGGGTTAACACTGCTGCCTCACAGTGCCATGGACCTGGGTTAACACTGCTGTCTCACAGTGCCAGGGACCCGGGTTAACAATGCTGCCTCACAGTGCCAGGGACCCGGGTTAACACTGCTGCCTCACAGTGCCAGGGACCCGGGTTAACACTGCTGCCTCACAATGCCAGGGACCCGGGTTAACACTGCTGTCTCACAGTGCCAGGGACCCGGGTTCACACTGCTGTCTCACAGCGCCAGGGACCCGGGTTCACACTGCTGTCTCACAGTGCCAGGGACCCGGGTTAACACTGCTGTCTCACAGTGCCAGGGACCCGGGTTAACACTGCTGCCTCACAGTGCCAGGGACTAGGTTAGCACTGCTGTCTCACAGCTCCAGAGTCCCAGGTTCAATTCCAGCCTCACTCTGTGCGGAGTCTGCACGTTCTCCGCGTGTGTGCGTGCGTTTCCTCCGGGTGCTCCGGTTTCCTTACACAGTCCAAAGATGTGCAGGTTAGGTGGATTGGCCATGCTAATTTGCCCTTAGTGTCCAAAGGTTAGGAAGGGTTACTGGATAACGGCGATAAGGTGAAGATGCGGGCTCAGGTAGGGTGTTCTTTCAATAGCCGGTGCAGACTCGATGGGCTGAATTTCCTCCTTCATCACTGTCAATTCTATCATCTATGATTTAAACCTCACAGACCACTCAAAGTGGGCTAAACAGCTGGCTAGTAATTCAATTCCCGTACCGGCCTCCCTAAACAGGCTCCGGAATGTGGCGACTAGGGGCGTTTCACAGTAACTTCATTGAAGCCTACTCGTGACAATAAGTGATTATTATTATTATTATTATATCCCCCTTCAGCCTTCTCTGTTCGACCGAATACAATCCCAGCCTATCCAGTCTCTCCTTATAACTCAAACGCTCCAACCCAGGCAACATCTGGGTGAATCTCTTCTGCACCCCCTCCAGTACAATCACCTCCATTCTATAGTGAGGCGGCCAGAACTACACACATTACTCCAGCTGTGGCCTCTCTTCCTGAATATATCACAGGTTCATAAACACTACTACACACTGTAGGGCAGCATTGTGATACAGTGGTTGGCACTGCTGCCTCACAGCACCAGGAACCTGGGTTCAATTCCTGGCCTTGCGTAACTGTATGTGCGGAGTTTGCACTGAGGAATTGAACAAACGAATGTGATATAAAATAGTTAGTTAAAATATTAGTTACAATAATGTGGATGTGAGCCAGTCTGATAGTAGTGAGCTCACAAACAAAGGACAAAGGGATTCAGAAAGCATGGCCAGGAAGGGGGGAGGGGAGCCTCGTGCAGGGTGGTGAAAAGGATGCTGGGTAACAAGAGGCCCAGGGTTGAGGGATGCGAAGTGAGCCAATCAGGATATATGGCCAGGTTAGGAGGTGTATAGGACGACCTATGGGAATCTTGTCTGTGAAACTTGATGCCATTTGAATGATATTTGCAGAGATTTCTTTGTCTCCGATTTCACTCGGTTCGGGAGCTTCAGAAGACTGCCTGTGTGTTCTGAATCTCTATAGAGCGAGTCAGCCTTGCAAGTTGGTTAAAAATAAATAATACTATACCTACAGATCCCTCTCGAGTTTTATTGAGGCCGGACTGTCAGCACTTTCTCCCCGTTTCTGCGTGGGTTTCCGGTTTCATCCCTCACTGCAAAGATGTGCGGGTTAGGTGGATTGGTCGTGATAAATTGCCCCTTAGGGTTAAAAGATGTGCAGGTTCCCGTACAGGCCTCCCCGAACAGACGCCGGAATTTAGCGACTAGGGGCTTTTCACAGTAACTTCACTGAAGCCTACTTGTGACAATAAGCGATTATCATTATTAGGTTTGTTAAGGTTACTGGTTTAAGAGTGAGGAAGTGGGCCTGGCTGGGGTTCTCTTTCAGAAGGCCGGTGCAGACTCTGTGGGCCGAATGACCTCCTTCTGCACTGTAGGAATTGTATGGTTCCACACGTCCAACTCCTGATATTCCCACCATCCCAGCTCCCCGCAGGCGCTACCTGCAGAGCTGCGGTTGTGAGGAATGTGAAGCACAACTTCCATTGGCACAAAGTCCATCACTAAAAACAGTTTGTTGTTGGTAAAGGTATCTCTGCAGCCAATCAGAGAACTCACTCGGACGGGGGAAAGAAGTTCTAATCTGTCCTCAACTAAATCCTTCAACATTTATTAACACTTTTCCTTCTCCCCACAGATTCTGACATCTGGCAAAGAACTCCAACATCTTATCAATTATACAAAATTACCAAATGTACCCTTTGTAATCACATCTCAGTTCCGTGTTCAAACCCTCGACTGGGAAAGGTGCCGATCAGAGAGATTTCAATGAGCGAAATACTGTTTAATCAGAATGAAGAATCTAATCTCTCACTGAAATAATCATTCAACAAACAGTTGAATGTTTATGCAGGATATTTATTTCCCTTCACTTCTATGTTGTAAACTGTCTGATTAATTTCACAATGCAGTTATTCGCTCAGCTGTAAAATGTTGTTTAACATTATTACAAATTTCCAACTTTCCTGGGGATAATAATCCCGGCTATTACATGTGGCTTTAATTTTTGGTGAATAAAAAGACCGAAATTTAAAAGAAAAACAAAGCGAAGCAGCAATATTGAAAATATGTCATTGTTACGTGGCTAAAATTGTAGCCTTTGATTAAGAAATACTTCTCTTTTTCACTGAAACTGTCTGGTAAGATAAATATTTAGGATATTTTGTATGGCAGAGCAATTCAGGGTAACTAATAATATTACACATAACAAAATGTACTTCTATTAGATTTCAGTAAACATATTACCAATCCTGTCGCTTTACTTTTGACAATATGAAAATGCTTCATTTTATTGAATTCTGAAATAAATTCCCTAAAGGTTTGATTTTTCTTATTGTGCTCTTGGGCTGTTAGAATCCCTGAAAACACCAACACTTATTGTCCTTCCCTCATTGAACATGAACCAACGCTGGAACATTGTTGTGGGTCTGGATTGATATGAGGGCCAGATTGGGTGAGGACAGCAAATGACCATCTATTGGATTAATGATTTGAATTGACGAAAATCAGTTTACTGATGTACACTGCTGACAGACGGCCCTACCTCCCCATCACCTTGCTTAACTGCCCACTCTCTCTGGCTGTTTCCTATTTGAACCGCTGCAGTCCCTGAGGTGTAGGTTCACCCACTGTGCTGTTAGGGTTGGAGTTCCAGTGAAGGAACTTCGATATGTTTCCAAGTCAGGACGATAAGCATTTGGAGGCAACCCTCCACGTGGTGGGGTTCACGTATTAGTGATGCTTCACAGCGCCAGGGTCCCAGGTTCGATTCTCCACTGGGTCACTGTCTGTGCGGAGTTTTCACGTTCTCCCCGTGTCTGCGTGGGTTTCCTCCGGGTGCTCCGGTTTCCTCCCACTGTCCAAAGACATGCAGGTTAGGTGGATTGGCCGTGATAAATTGCTCTTAGTGACCAAGAAGATTAGATGGGGTTATTGGGTGATGGGGATAAGGTGGAAGTGAGGGCTTAAGTGGGTCAGTGCAGACTCGATGGGCCGAATGGCCTCCTTCTGCACTGTATGTTCTATGTTCTACAATAGTGGTCATGGGTTTGGAAAATGTTCCCTAAGATGTCTTTGTGAGTAGATCTTGTAGAGGGCGCACACGGCTGCCACTGTTTGTCAGTGGAGGAGGGAGTGAATGTTTGTGGAAGGAGGAGCGGGGCGGCTATGACATGTCTGGTGTCGAGTTTCCTGAGTATTGTTGGAGCTGCAGTCATCCAGGCAAGTGGAGAGTATTCCAGCACATTCCTGACCTGTGCCTTGCATTGGTGGACAGGCTTTGGGGGTTCAGGAGGTGAGTTACTCGCCACAATCTCTGACATGCTCCTGGAGCTCCAGTATTTATTTGGCCAGTCTAGTTCAGTTCATGGTTAACGGTAACCCCCAGGACTCTGGTCGTGAGGGATTCTGTGAGGGATTCAGTGACGGTCATGACATTGAATATCAAAGGCTGATGGTTAGATTTGCTTTTGTTGGAGATGGTCATTCTCTGGCACATGTGTGGTGGGAATATTACGGGTACCCTGTCAGGCCCAAGCCTGGATTTTGGACACAGGTTGCTTCTGTACCTGAGGAGTCATGAATAGTGCTGGACATTGTGCAATTGTCAGCGAACATCCGCACTTCTGATCTTCTGATGAAAGGATTGATGAAGCAGCTATGTTTGGGCCGATGGCACTATCCTGTGGACCAAAGCCATTCTGTGGGATTCTCCGTCAGCGAGATCCTCCCCTTCACTAACAAGGCACCCACTCCCCTGTATTTCCCAAAGGCGTGGGGATGGCCACAATGAGAAACCCCATCGGCCAGCTGCCGAAACGGCTGATCTCGCTGCCAGAGGGGGTGCGCCGATCCGGAAAACAGGGCTGGTGGGACGGAGAATCCCACACAACATCTTTAATCTCTGCAGCAAACCCACCTGTAGCCATTAACCCCATCTATTTCCTTGGCCCACCGTCTGGGCAAAATTCTTCCCTCTTTGCCCACCGTGTGTTCTGTGATGGGCAGGAGATCCCTCTTTGCCCACCGTGTGTTCTGTGATGGGCAGGAGATCCCTCTTTGCCCACCGTGTGTTCTGTGATGGGCAGGAGATCCCTCTTTGCCGACCGTGTGTTCTGTGATGGGCAGGAGATCCCTCTTTGCCCACCGTGTGTTCTGTGATGGGCAGGAGATCCCTCTTGCCCACCGTGTGTTCTGTGATGGGCAGGAGATCCCTCTTTGCCTACCGTGTGTTCTGTGATGGGCAGGAGATCCCTCTTTGCCCACCGTGTGTTCTGTGATGGGTAGGAGAGGAGAATCCAGCAACAAGCAGGAAATGGCCGGAGGACATATTCCCAATGGGGGGGTTCATAGTGGGTTAGTTATTCCAGCTGCCAGGATCCACAAAATCCAGTTACATGTCATGAATATTCATTAAAACAGCTGCTGGCCAGAATCTCTTCATGCCTTCCAACAGTGCGCCTCAACAGCAGGATATTACTCTGCCATCAAGCCTGCTTGACAATGAAATGAAAATCGCTTATTGTCACGAGTAGGCTTCAATGAAGTTCCTGTGAAAAGCCCCTAGCCGCCACATTCCGGCACCTGTTCGGGGAGGCTGGTACGGGAATTGAACCGTGCTGCTGGCCTGCCTTGGTCTGCTTTAAAAGCCAGTGATTTAGCCCAGTGAGCTAAACCAGCCCATACAAAATTTGGACTCAGTTTGCTTAAGACATCAAAGGCCATGAAACGTACAAAGCCCAATCACTGCACTGATCTTTTTGCACTCAAAGCCACACTCCTGATACTGCGCAGTTGATGCCCTCTTGTGCTATGCTGAGAATTTATGTAAGGACAGCACTATGCTGCAGTGCTAATGCAGCTTCTACTTTCAGACTCAGACCAGTATGTGGTGATAGAAAAGAGCTAATGTTTCGAGTCCGATGACTCTTTGACAAAGCTTTGTCAAAGAGTCATCGGACTCGAAACGTTGGCTCTTTTCTCTCCCTACAGATGCTGCCAGACCTGCTGAGATTTTCCAGCATTTTCCCTTTCGTTTCAGATTCCAGCATCCGCAGTAATTTGCTTTTATCCAGTATGTGGTGATATGCCTGTTAGCAATGTTGTAGATGGCTGGTGCTGCGACCTCCAACCAGCAGGTGGCAGTACAGAGCCAGCATGCGGTCACTAGACAGGGGTCATGTGACAAGAACTCAAATATAAGTGTGGGCACATCCGGTGATTGAGAGATGATTATAAGACGAGGCTCTTGCCTCGGGATAGTTACGGGCGGAACAAAGAAACTCCATTGTAACTTAACACATGTGATCTAATAAAGATTCTGGTTCCGACAAGTCACAAGTCGTTTGGCAGACTCCTGAACGACCCTCTTATGGACTGATCTGATCTCTTCACACATCTTCTCTGCTGAGGAGTACTACACCCGATGCTTGTGTTTATGTATTTACATTGTGCATTTATGTTTGCCCTATTATGTATTTTCCAATCATGTGTGGAATGATGTGTCGGGACTGTCTGCTGAACAATACTTTTCACTGTACCTCAGTACACTTGACAATAAAAGA
Source organism: Scyliorhinus canicula (assembly GCF_902713615.1). Classification (NCBI taxonomy): domain Eukaryota; kingdom Metazoa; phylum Chordata; class Chondrichthyes; order Carcharhiniformes; family Scyliorhinidae; genus Scyliorhinus; species Scyliorhinus canicula. The sequence continues at coordinate 3,890,846 of NC_052148.1, forward strand.
ATCCAATCCAATTGACATCTGATCTTTTTTCATTTCATTAATGGGTGTTTCCCGCTCGGCCGGGTCAGAATCCATTGTCCTGTCCGAATTCCCCTTGAACTGAGAGAATTGTGGAAGCTGTGAATCTGGAGTTAGATATCGGCAGACCAGGTGAGCTTTGCTTCCCCAAAGCAAGTTCATGAAGCAGGTGGGTTTTTACAAATGTTACCGTGATGCGGGATTCAAACCCAGGTCCCCAGAAGATTACACTGGGCCTCTGGATTATCAATCCAAACTGGACCCAACTCAATTCTGAGAACCATGCCCAAAAGCCCTTTATTGTTGGTCTGGGCACATACAGCTGCGGAAACAATGTGTAGAAGCCAGGTATTTTAAATACATTTAATATAGGTAAAAAGCTGCTTAAAGCATAAATATTAATTCCCAGATTTAAAATGAAAGAAACTATATATTTCCAAACTCAGTCATGAGTTTGCAAAACACAGAAGTCTGAGAAGATCATTACATTTTTCCAAGGACAGGGGTTGAATCCATGGCAATGAGGAATAAGAATGAACGATTGCACGATTCTCACGCCGTTTGAGATTAGGGTGAATTACATCCCATGATTATCCAAGCTGAAACATTTTAGACTGTGTTGCCTTGTTTTTAATAAATGGACAGTTAAAACATCGAATCAAATATAATATATATATTTGATTCCAACATTCTCATTGAAACAATCTTATAAAAGACAGTTTGAATTATATTTTCGGAATTATGCCTAGCATAGAATGACGAGATAACATAAGGTCTGCATTGTTGCAGCAGTGAGGTCAGCATGAGGTCTCTATTGTGGCAATAGGTAGGTCAGCATTAGACCAGTTTTTGCTGGTTTTGATAAAGCACAATATCCCATTCTTTAACATGCCAAAATAAGCAAGCAGGCAACAATTGGAAGTAATGTTACATCGTGAAGATGGACAGCTTGCTATCAAATCAAATGTGTTTGAGTCTAACCCAAACCAATTAGGATTATATTGGGGTGTGATCGGATCGCTTAAGACAGATATGAAATAGTATATCCATGGACGATTTGGCCACCATTTTGAGAAGAAAGAAAAAGAGCCAGAGAGAAAGGAAAAGAAGAGAGACAGGGAGAGGAAGGAAAAGGGAGAGACAGAGAGAGAAAGAGAAAGAGAGAGAGAGACAGAAAGGAAAGGAAGAGAATTAGAAAAGAGTTCTGTGTTCATATTTCATTTTCATACTTTGACTTCAGCCTTTGACTTTTAAAGTTGTGTTCGGGCTATTGTCTCAGAAGATAATTCCTGTGATTCTTTGAAGAAAATCAAATTGTCTACAAACTACCTTTTAAATGATTTTGAAGTTGTAACCAATGAACTCCAAATAAAACAATTCTTATTTGCACCTGACAAGTTTTTAACTTGAATTTCTACTGAGTTTCAGCAATGTACAAGAACAACCGGTAACCTTGAATTGAATAAACTTCACAATCCTAAGATCCTTCAGCTAAGATCCTTCACAGTGACTAATCGAGCAACATGCCAGGAATGTTTGACCCTGACAAATAGGTTAGAGTGCTGGTTAGCACACTGGGCTAATTCACTGGCTTTGAAAGCAGACCAAGGCAGGCCAGCAGCACGGTTCAATTCCTGCGCCAACCTCCCCAAACAGGTGCGGAATGTGGCAACTAGGGGCTTTACAGTAACTTCTTTGAAGCCTACTTGTGACAACAAGCTATTTTCATTTGAGGAAGTAGCAAGCAAGTTAGACAAAGGAGAACCAGTGGACGTGATTATTTAGATTTTCAGAAGGCCTTTGACAAGGTGCTGCATAGGAGACTGTTAAATAAGTTAAGAGTGGGGATAAAAGGGGTCCTTTTCATGATGGCAGCCGTTGACCAGTGGTGTGCCTCAGGGGTCGGTGCTGGGACCACGACATTTCATAATTCACATTAATGATCTGGAAGAAGGAGCTGAAGGCACTGTTGCTAAGTTTGCAGATGATATTGAGATCTGTAGAGGGACAGGTAGTATTGAGGAAGCAAGGGGGCTGCAGAAGGATTTGGACAAGCTAGGAGAGTGGGCAATGAAGTGGCAAATTAAATACAATGTGGAAAAGTGGGAGGTTATGCACTTTGGAAGGAGAAATGGAGGCATAAACTATTTGCTAAATGGGGAGATGCTCAGGAAATCAGAAGCACAAAGGGACTTGGGAGCCCTTGTTCACAATTCTCTTAAGTTTAAAATGCAGGTTCAGTCGGCAGTTAGGAAGGCAAATGCAATGTTAGCATTTATATCGAGAGGGCTAGAATACAAGACCAGGGATGTACTTCCGAGGCTGTATAAGGCTCTGGTCAGACCCCATTTGGAGTATTAGATACGGGCCCCATATCTATGGAAGGATGTACTGGCCTTGGAAAAGGTCCTGAGGAGGTTCACAAGAATGATCCCTGAATGAAGGGGTAGCACAGTGGTTAGCACAGTTGCGTCACAGCTCCAGCGTCCCAGGTTCGATTCCCCGCTGGGTCACTGTCTGTGCGGAGTCTGCACGTTCTCCCCGTGTCTGCGTGGGTTTCCTCCGGGTGCTCCGGTTTCCTCCCCCAAAGATGTGCAGGTTAGGTGGATTGGCCATGATAAATTGCCCTTAGTGACCAAAAAAGGTGAGGTGGGGTGACTGGGTAACGGGTATAGGGTGGAATTGTGGGCTAAAGTGGGGTCCTCTTTCCAAGGGCTGGTGCAGACTCGATGGGCCGAATGCCCGACTTCTGCACTATAAATTCGACAAAGAGCTTGTTGTATGAGGAACGGTTGAGGATTCTGGGTCTGTACTCATTGGAGTTTAGAAGGATGAGGGAGGATCTTATTGAAACTTACAGGATACTGCGAGGCCTGGATAGAGTGGACATGGAGAGGATGTTTCCACTTGTCGGAAAAACTATAACAGAGGACAGCATCTCAGACTAAAGGGACGATCCTTTAAAACAGAGATGAGGAGGAATTTCTTCAGCCAGAGGGTGGTGAATCTGTGGAACTCTTTGCCGCAGAAGGCTGTGGAGGCCAAATCACTGAGTGTCTTTAAGACAGAGATAGACAGGTTCTTGATTAATAAGGGGATCAGGGGTTATGGAGAGAAGGCAGGAGAATGGGGATGGGAAAATATCAGCCATGATTGAATGGAGGAGCAGACTCAATGGGCCGAGTGGCCTAATTCTGCTTCTATGTCTTCTGGTCTTATGTCTTTACCGTATCACTGTCCCAGTCTACATTCAGGGAATTAAATTCCCCCATAAAATTGCTCTATAGTGTTTGAGATTTCCCTTCAAATTTGTTCCTCAACATCCTTGTGACTGGTTGACTACACCGAGCAATGTAATTGCAACATTTTGATCCTTAGCTCATAGACTCATAAAGTCATAGAGTTTTCTAGCACAGCAAGATACCCTTCAGCACATCATGACTGTGTCAGCCATCAAACACCTATCTATTCTCATCCCATTTTCAAGCTCTTGGTCTGTAGCTTTGAATGGCCTGCATTCTGATCCCAAACCTGCCATCAACAGTGGCTAGGATCCTGGGCCAAATAGTTTAGTTTATTCGTGTGGAAAGAATGATTCGCTCCAGGCGTGATTGCACGAAGATTATGGTTATGTTTAAAACAAAACTTTATTGTGACTACAATATTAAACTTTGTTAACTTCACATCCAAATAGAACAGCTTGCAATTTACACCTTAAACACTCCTTCTCAATTTCCGATCAACCAACAAGACAAAGAACATACAGCTCTCACTCAATCTTACTGTGGGACAACTGTGAACTCGGCAACGGGCAACTCAGAATTCCACTCCTCTCTCCAAAGTTTCCCCACTAACTTCCTCTCTAATGCTGTTAAAATGTCTCTCTACCTTCCTTAGCTACACCCAGCAATCACCTCACCTCCCCAAGCTGCAAAACAAATTATCGCTGCAGGCTGCAAAGCACGTTAACTCCTCCAAAACCTAGCCCAGTCAAAACACAGTCCAATAGTCTTCGACCGAAAAACAGGTTTCCATTCTTAATTACATCTTCTGTTGCGAAAAGCAGCCAGGCACTGAAAACAGAATTATTTCCCCAAAAATATGTGAACATTGCAGTCAAACACATTCTCACCCCAGGCTTTTAACCCTCAATTTGCCCAATACTTCAAACCCAATATTCTTAAACTCTTCCAGTCACCAGGTGAAGTGGTAGTAGGAGTAACAGAGAAACTATCTTGTCCAGGAATACAGTTTATTTTGGGTAATGATATAGCTGGATCGCAGGTGGGAGTGATGCCTACTGTGATTGATAAGCCAGTGGAAAATCAAACAACAGAATTGTTGAAGGACGCATATCCTGGGATTTTTCTGGATTGTATCACAACAAGGTCGCAAAGTCAAAGGTTAAGACAAGAGATGAAATCAAAGAGTGAAGATAAAGTTGAAGTTCAATTATCAGAAACGATTTTTGATCAGATGGTTGGAAAAGAGCATGAACAGGTGGAGGATGAGGCGGATATTTTTAGTTCAGGGAAATTGGTGAAGTTACAACAGAAAGATATAGAAATAAAACAGAAGTATCAGAAAGCATATACGGAAGAGGAATTTGAGTGCATACCAGAGTGTTATTACCGTAAAAATTATGTCTTAATGAGAAAATAGAGACCTTTGCATATGCAGGCAGATGAAAAGTGGGCAGACGTTTATCAAGTAATATTGCCGGTAGGGTATAGAAAGGAGGTGTTGCAAGTTGCACATGAGGTACCAGTGGGAGGTCATTAGGGAGTAAAGAAAACTCAAACTAAAATCCAAATGCATTTTTATTGGGCTCGACTACATAAAGATGTAGTTACATTTTGTCGATCATGTGACACCTGTCAAGTGATAGGGAAACCTCAAGCAGTGATAAAACCAGCGCCCTTAATACCCATTCCAGCATTTGAGGAACCTTTTACAAGGGTCTTACTTGATTGCGTAGGACCGTTTCCTAAAACAAAATGTGGGAATCACAATCTTTTGACTATAATGGATGTGTCTACTAGGTTTCCAGAGGCCATTCCAGTACGCAATATTACAGCTAAAAAGATTGTGGAGGAATTACTTGAATGTATTAGGAGATATGGACTGCCCACAGAAATACAATCTGATCAATGATCAAATTTTTCCTCGAGGTTATTGAAGGAAGTTACGGATAGCTTGGGAGTAAAACAATTTAAAACAACTGCGTACCATCCAGAATCGCACGGAGCGTTAGAAAGGCAGCATCACACATTAAAGACAATGTTGAGGGCTTATTGTCAAGATTATCCAGAGGATTGGGATAAAGGAATTCCATTCGTACTGTTTGCAATTAGGGATGCACATAATGAGTCAACCAAATTCAGTCCTTTTGAACTAAGTTTTGGTCATGAGGGAAGAGGATCACTTAAATTGATTAAGGAGAAATTGGTGAGTGAGCCGTCGGAACTTACACTATTGGATTACATGTCAAATTTTAGGGAATGATTAAATAGAGCAGGTGAATTGGCTAGACAACATTTTAAAGTTGCACAGCATGTGATGAAACAGGTAGCGGATAAGAAAGCAAAAGTTTGTAGTTTTGCCAGTGAAGATAAAGTTTTAGTGTTGTTACCAGTGGTAAGTGAAAGGGAAGGAGAGCAAAAGGAGAAGGTTTTAGTGATTCTAACTCAAAGTGACGAACCAAATCCAGAAGACTGTGAATTTGACATTCCTCAAATTCCCGGCTGGGTCACTGTCTGTGTGGAGTCTGCACATCCTCCCCGTGTGTGCGTGGGTTTCCTCCGGGTGCTCCGGTTTCCTCCCACAGTCCAAAGATGTGCGGGTTAGGTGGATTGGCCATGCTAAATTGCCCGTAGTGTAAGGTTAATGGGGGGGATTGTTGCGTTACGGGTATACGGGTTACGTGGGTTTAAGTGGGGTGATCATTGCTCGGCACAACATCGAGGGCCGAAGGGTCTGTTCTGTGCTGTACTGTTCTATGCTAAATTGGAAAACGAGGATGTTCTTAAAAATTGGGATATATTATTGAGTTACCTTCCAGAGAAAAAATGGACTGACCTGAAAGATTTATTGATATCACATGCGCAGGTTTGTGGAGATAAATTGGGAAGTACTAAAATCTCTATATATGATGTAGATGTCGGAAATGCTGTTCCAATCAAATAACATCCATACAGGCTTAACCCTTTAAAATTGGCACAGCTTCAAAAATAAATTGAAACTATGCTTCAAAATGGCATAATAGTAATAATAATAATCACTTATTGTCACAAGTAGACTTCAATGAAGTTACTGTGAAAAGCCCCTAGTTGCCACATTCCGGCGCCAGTTCGGGGAGGCTGGAACGGGAATTGAACCCGCGCTGCTGGTCTTGTTCTGCATTACAAGTTAGCTGTCGTAGCCCACTTTGCTAAACCAGCCCCAATTAAAGTGGGTTGCAGCCAATGGAGCTTACCTATAGTGATGGTACCAAAACCGGATGTTATCCAACGATTGTGAACTATAGAAATGTTAATGCAGTTACAAGAATGGACTCTTATCCTATCCCACGTTTGGAGGATTGCATTGAGAAAGTGGGACAATCAGCTTTTATTTCCAAACTGGATTTACTTAAAGGTTACTGGCAGGTACCTTTATCCGAAAGGGCAAAGGAGATTTCAGCTTTTGTCACTCCAGTTGGTATATACCAATTGAACGTTATGACATTTGGCATGAAAAATGCCCCAGCCACATTTCAACGGTTAACTAACAAAGCCATTTCAGGATTACTCAATTGTGCGGTACACATTGACGATCTGGTGATTTTTAGTCAGACATGGAAAGAACATTTAAAGCACCTTGTAACACCATACAACCATAAGACATAGGAGCAGAATTAGGCCACTCGGCCCATCTAGTCTACTCCGCCATTCAATCATGGCTGATATGTTTCTCATCCCCGTTCTCCTGCCTTCTCCCCATAACCCCTGATCCCCTTATTAATCAAGAACCTATCTCTCTCTGTCTTAAAGGCACTCAGTGATTTGGCCTCTTATGTTCTTATGGTCTTATAACTGAAAGTGGCAATATGTGTGGATAAGGTCGTCAAAAAGGCTTACGGCATGCTGCCCTTCATCGGTCGGGGCATTGAATATAAAAATTGGCAAGTCATGTTGCAGCTGTACAGGACCTTAGTTAGGAATATTGGAATATTGGAATTTGGATCATTTGGAATATTGCGCACAATTCTGGTCGCCACACTACCAGAAGGATGTGGATGCTTTGGAAAGAGTACAGAAGCAGTTTATTTTCAGAGAATTTACACTGCAGAAGGAGGCCATTCAGCCCATCAAGTCTGCACCGGCCCTTGGAAAAAGCACCCTACCCAAGCCCACACCTCCACCCTTTCCCCGTAAACCCAGATAACCTTTTTGGTCACTAAGGGCAATTTAGCATGGCCAATCCACCTAACCTGCACATCTTTAGACAGTGGGAGGAAAACGGAGCACCCAGAGGAAACCCACGCACACACGGGGAGAACGTGCAGACACCACACAGACAGTGACCCAAGCCGCGAATTGAACCTGGGACCCTGGCACTGTGAAGCAACAGTGCTAAACACTAGGCTACCGAGCTGCCCAAGGATGTTGCCTGGTATGGAGGGCATTATCTATGAGGAGAGGTTAGATAAACTCGGTCTGTTCTCACTGGAATGACGGAGGTTGAGGGGTGACCTGATAGAGGTCTACAAGGTTATGAGGGGCATGGACAGAGTGGATAGTCAAATGCTGTTTCTGAGGGCTGGAGAGTCAAGCACTGGGGGGGCGACATAGGTTTAAAGTGCGGGGGGAAAAGTTTAGAACAGATGTGCGAGGCAAGTTTTTTACACAGAGGGTGGTAAATATATGGAACGCGCTGCCTGGGGAGGGGGTGGGATCCGGTACAATAGCGGCATTTAAGGGGCATCTAGGCAAATATATGAATAGGGTGGGAATGGAAGGATACGGACTCTGTAAGTGCAGACGGTTTTAGTTTAGGCAGGTACCATGGTCTGTGCAGGCTTGGAGGGCCGAAGGGCCTGTTCCTGTGCTGTATTGTTCTTTGTTCTCAATTAGACCTCCTTTGCCTACCTCTGAATTTCTCATTTCCCCAGTTTCTATCCTTAACAGATTGAAATTGATGTCGAAAACCAGAATTTGTGAACTAATTAAAAACCATCTGCCATTCCTGCAGCCAGTCGAGCAGTTTTAACCCTTTGCTCTTCTGCATGAATTCTCACTACTGTGCAAAGTAAATCTTTAGGTTCCTCTAAAGTAATTGTTTCCCCAAGAGCGTTATATTTTTGGTGTATTTTTAATGTTCTTGTCTACCTATCACAATTATTTGTTTAATTTACTACTTAAAATTCAAAACCTGAAAATAACAACTGTTCCCCACCAACTGGTTTAGCACAGTGGGCTAAACAGCTAGAATAAGGCCAGCAGCGCGGGTTCAATTCCCGTACCGGCCTCCCCGAACAGGCGCCGGAATGTGGCGACTAGGGGCTTTTCACAGTAACTTCACTGAAGCCTACTTGTGACAATAAGCGATTATTATTAGTGTATTACTATTTCACAGTCACTGCTGAAGTAGGACATTTTTTAAGGCTATATTGGATTCATATTAATATTTACATCATCAAAGCATTCTTCATTTATTGGACTGTTTGGCACCATTTATGATGTAAAGGGATGGGCATTCGTTTGAATCCCATTTTTGCACAGCTGAGAAACCTTTTCGAACAAAATGGAGAATCTATAATCTGCCTAGCAACAGCACGAAGCTGCATCTTAAAACGGCACCATGGCCAGAAGATCGGGATATCTGCGAGTCAAGACCCTGACAGTGGGGCAGATGTATATATATTTTGATTAAAACTAAGACTTATAAAATGAAATGTTATAAAATGAAATGTTGTAAAACCAAAATGACCCAGGTAGGCAAAAGAAACCTAAGGATTAAATATATTGATTAGATTAGTTTTACACACAGACACAAATCCTATCAAACAGGAGGCTGACACAATAGATTCCCAGGTTAACCCAGGAACCACACTCAACACCTAATCAAGGTACAACATAGAGATAATGGGACCCCATTGTAAGTCAAGGGAACACCTATTAAAACCAAGCAGATAAGGAGACATTGACGTCAGAGTTAGGAAGCCCGGGAAATCATGTATCTGTACTATTTATCTGTACTATTCAAATGTAAAATGGCAAAAGCCCGCCAAAACCTTGCAAATGCTTGTACTCTCTATAAATATTGAACCTCGTCTGCATATCGGGGAGATCACCGTGGTCAAGCCATTGTTAGGAGCTGGCTGCGTAGGTCTCCCTGAAGGACTTCAGGACTTGTACAACACAGTAAAAACGCTTTGAACCTTGCCTTGAGACTCGACCTCTTGAATTTTTCACGACAACACTGCCTTTTAAATTCAATAATCCCAAACCAAACAAGGAATGATACATTAGGATTACGGAAAAGAGCGCCCAATCTTATTATGATACCGGATGAGCCAGCAATTGTATTCTGATCCCAGACCAAAACCCAACAGTGTCGAGGACACTGGGCAAGTGGACATCTCGGCTCTCAATCCACTGTTAAATAATTATCAGCACTCAGGAATAGCTGCATTTCAGTTTGTCTGGATACGCTACTTTGGGACAAATAGATAATTCAACGCTGCTTTAAAGAAAAGATCTGAATTCTCCCAGAAATGCAGAAACTATGACTGTATTTCTCTGGAAGACGCTTCACAACTTGTTTCAGCTCACTTTCTAATCAGACAAAACTGAGCTGATTGGAAAGACTGTTAATCTGTCCACAGGAACATCTTTAACTGAACTGCAGTGAGAGAAAACTGCTTGTCTTTTTACGGCAATATTTATTGTCACAAGGCGGCTTCAATTAAGTTGCAGGGGAAAAACCCTAGTTGCCACATTCCGGTCCCTTCTGCTCACAGCTTAGTTATACACACCATTAACACTATTTTTCTGCAGAATGCCGGATACCTTGGCTGCTTCCAGCAATCACATCCTCTTACCAAACTGAAATTTAATTAACTCTACAGGGAAGCCCCATAATCCAAACAAAATTGCATCGGCCCAAGCTTTTTACGATACTTTAATGGCACCCCAGGCCTCCGGAAACCGTTTAAAACAGGGTCAGTCCATTGTGTAGGACATGCACGCAATGCTGCAGCCACTTGTGGGCATCCAAGATTGCCAATGCCAGAGGATAGTGGTGTTTCTGGAGCTCACTCCAGCTGCCCCTCTATCTGAAGGAGGAGGCCAAGGACTCTTGGGCACCCACAGGGAGGATTAAAAGCTGATGCACCCCCGGGAACATTGACCTAGCTGATCCTGGAAGTGTCCGGCCCATCCGAATTCACTCTTCTGTGACCACGTTAACGCCAGCCCTTTGGGCAAGGAGGATGACACTGACACAGTCCATCACCTGGGCCTGGGACCTGGGATCTTTCAAATGATGCTCAACGAGTTCATCACATTTACCAGGGCACGGCAGACACCATGTTACCTCCACCTCCACTGTGAATCCTGCCGATAGACCATGGTGTAATGGCAAGGTTAGAAATGTCAAGGTCAGTTGTACAGTGCGGGCAAGGGGATTATTGGGGTATTGGACACCATTATATATTGATTATCTCTGTAAATAAACTCTTACAAACTCTGTTGGATTGCATTGGATTTGTTTATTGTCATGTGTACCGAGGTACAGTGAAAAGTATTTTTCTGCAAGCAGCTCAACAGATCATTCAGTACATGGGGAGAAAAGGGAACAGAAGGGAACATGTGACATAAAACAGGCAACTAATAGGTCAGTTGGCTTAACAGCTGTCATTGAGGGCATCACGGTAGCACAGTGGCTAGCACTGTTCACAGCTCCAGGGTCCCACGTTCAATTCCTGGCTTGGGTCACTGTCTGTGCGGCGTCTGCACGTTCTCCCCGTGTCTGCGTGGGTTTCCTCCGGGTGCTCCGGTTTCCTCCCACAGTCCACAGATGTGCAGGTTAGGTGATTGACCATGATAAATTGCCCTTAGTGACCAATAAGGTGAGGTGAGATTACTGGTCAGGGATAGGGTAGAGATATGGGCTTGGGTAGGGTGCTCTTTCCAAGGGCCAGTGCAGACTCGATGGGCCAAATGGCCTCCTTCTGCACTGTACATTCTATGATTGAGAAAATGTTCGAGCCTACTATAAACAATTTATCTGGCATAATATAATCAAGCAGAGTCTACATGGCTCGACGAAGAGGAAATCATCACTGACAAATCTGTTAAAATTCTTTGAGGTGGGAATGAGAAGGGTAAATAAAGGGGAAGAAATAGATGTAATATGTTTGGATTTCCTAAAAGGGTTCAATGAGGTACTGCACAAAAGGCCAGTTAATAAGATTAGAGCCTGTAGTTTTGAGGGTAGTTTATTAGCAGGCATAGAGGCTTGGTTAATTAATTAACCAATTAATTGGGGAGTTTACAGAGAGTGCACCTGACTGGAAACAGAGTCGGAGAGCGGAGTTCCAGTTGGTCCACGAGGCAGCGACATTCTGTAAAGTAAGAGGGGATGGAGGCTAGGGCAGTTGCATGCTCCTCCTGTGGGATGTGGGTGGTGAGGGAAACCACTGGTGTCCCCGCTGACTATACCTGCGGGAAGAGCACCCAACTCCAGCTCCTCAGAGACCGTGTTAGGGAACTGGAGCTGGATCATCCGGGAGGCAGAGGGGGTTATAGAGAAGAGTTACAGGGAGGTAGCCACACCCAATGTACAGGACAAGAGTAGCTGGGTTACAGTCAGGGGAAAGAAAACTAACAGGCAGACAGTGCAGGGATCCCTCATGGCCATTCCCCTTCAAAACAAGTATACCGTTTTGGATGCATTTGGGGGGATGACCTACCGGGGGAAGGCCCCAGCGGCCAGGTCTCTGGCACTGAGTCTGGCTCTGGGGCTCAGAAGAGAAGGGGGGGATAATAGAAAATGAATAGTGATAGGAGACTCAATGGTTTCGGGACTATATAGGAGACTCCCGGAAGGTATATTGCCTCCCGGGTGCCAGGGCCAGGGATGTCCTGGATCGAGTCTACAGGATTCCTAAGGGGGAGGGGGAGCAACCAGAAGTCGTGGTGTACATAGGCACCAACGACATAGCTAAGAAAAGGGATGAGGATCTAAAAAGTGATTTTAGGGAGTTAGGTTGGAAGCTAAAGAGCAGGACAAGCAGAGTAGTGATCTCAGGATTGCTACCGGTGCCACGTGCAAGTTAGGCAAGGAACAGAGAGCGAGTGCTGCTCAACACGTGACTACAGGGCTGGTGCAGGAGGGAAGGCTTCAGATATGTGGATCATTGGGATACATTGTGGGGAAGGCGGGACCTGGACATGACGGATGGATTGCACCTAAACTGGAGGGGCACCAATATCCTGGGTGGGAGGTTTGGTGAAGCTCTTCGAGAGGGTTTAAACTAGTTTGGCAGGGGGATGGGAACCAGGGTTATGGATCAGAGGATAGTTGAACAGGCAGAAATAGTATGCAGCAAGTCTGTGAGGAAGGATAGACAGTTGATAGGGCAAAGTTGCTCTCAGTGGAATGGGTTAAAGTTTGTCTGTTTCAATGCAAGGAGTGTCAGGAATAAGGGAGATGAACTTAGAGCATGGATCAGTACTTGGAACTACGATGTAGTGGCCATTACGGAGACATGGATTTCACAGGGGCAGGAATGGTTGTTAGATGTTCCGTAGTTTAGATGTTTTCCGAAGAATAGGGAGTGAGGTAAAAGAGGAGGGGGTGTGGCACTGTTAATTAGGGAGCACAGCACAGCTGCAGAAAAGGAGGCAGTTGCGGTGTGTTTGTCTACGGAGTCGGTTTGGGTGGAAGTCAGAAACAAGAAAGGAACAGTCACTTCATTGAGAGTTTTCTACAAGCCCCCCCAATAGCAACAGAGAGTTAGAGGAACAGATTGGGCGGCCGATCTTGGAAAAGTGCAGAAGGAACAGAGTTGTTGTCATGGGTGACTTCAACTTCCCTAATATTGACTGGAACCTCCTTACTGCAAATGGTTTGGATGGAGCAGATTTTGTCAGGTGTGTACAGGAAGGATTCCTGACTCAATATGTAGATAAGTAGACTAGAGGGAGGTCATATTGGACTTGGTGCTCGGCAACGAACCAGGCCAGGTGTCAGACGTCTCGGTGGGAGAGCATTTCGGTGACAGTGACCACAACTCTTTGACCTTTACCATAGTCATGGAGAGGGATAGGAACACACAGTATGGGAAGGTATTTAATTGGGGGGTGGGGGAAATTATACTGCTATTAGACAGGAGCTGAGGAGCATAAAGTGGGAACAATTGTTCTCGGGGAAATGCACAACAGTAATGTGGGCATTGTTTAAGGAGCACTTGCTGCGAGTGCTGGATAGTTTTGTCCCATTGAGATGAGGAAGGAATGGTGAGGTGAAGGAGCTTTGGTGACAAGAGAAGTGGAGCTTCCAGTCAAGTGGAAGAAGGAAGCTTACGTAAGGTTGAGGAAACAAGGATCTGTCTCAGATCTAGGGGGTTACAAGGTAACCAGGAAGGGACTCAAAAATGGACTGAGGAGAGCTAGAAGGGGGCATGAAAAAGCCCCGGCGGGAAGGATTAGGGAAAATCCCAAGGAGTTCTACACTTATGTAAGAAATAGGAGGCTAGGGCAGCACGGTGGCCTAGTGGTTAGCACAACCACCTCACGGCGCTGAGGTCCCAGGTTCGATCCCGGCTCTGGGTCACTGTCTGTGTGGAGTTTGCACATTCTCCCCGTGTCTGCGTGGGTTTCGCCCCCACAACCCAAAAATGTGCAGAGTAGATGGATTGGCCACGCTAAATTGCCCCTTAATTGGAAAAAATAATTGGGTAATCTAAATTTAAAAAAAAAGAAATAGGAGGGTGATCAGAGTAAGAATAGGACCGATCAGGGATAGTGGAGGGAAGAGTCCCTAAATGAAGATTTTGCTTCAGTATTCACTAGCGAGAGGGACCTGGTTGTCCATGAGAACAGTGTGTACCAGGTTAATAGACTCGAACAGGTTGATATTAAGAAGGAGGATATGCTGGAAATTTTGAAAAGCATCAGTATCGATAAGTGCCCTGGGCCTGATGGGATATACCCAAGGTTACTACGGGAAGTGAGAGAGGAGATTGCTGCGCCGTTGGCGATGATCTTTGCGTCCTCACTCTCCACTGGAGTAGTATCGGATGATTGGAGGGAGGCAAATATTGTTCCACTGTTCAAGAAAGGGAATAGGGAAATCCCTGGGAATTACAGACCCATTACGTCTGTGGTGAGCAAAATATTGGAAAGGATTCTGAGGGATAGGATTTATGATTATTTAGAAAAACAGAGTTTGATTAATGATAGTCAGCATGGCTTTGTGAGGGGCAGGTCATGCCTCACAAGCCTCATTGAATTCTTTGAGGATGTGACGAGACACATTGATAAAGATCGGGCAGTGGATGTGGAGTATGTGGATTTCAGTAAGGCATTTGATAAGGTTCCCCATGGTAGGCTCATTCAGAAAGTTAGGGGGCATGGGATACAGGGAGATTTGGCTGTCTGGATACAGAATTGGCTGGCCGAAAGAAGACAGTGAGTGGTAGTGGATGGAAAGTATTCCGCCTGGAGGTCGGTGACCAGTGGTGTCCCACAGGGATCTCTTCTGGGATCTCTGCTTTTTGTGGTTTTTATAAATGACTTGGATGAGGAAGTGGAAGGGTGGGTTGGTAAGTTTGCCGATGACACAAAGGTTGGTGGAGTTGTACAGAGTGTTGAGGGATGTTGCAGGTCACTGTTGTGTTATTCACCCTGGGGTAACACGGACTGCAACAGGATGCAGATGAACTGTAAAGCGGACACCAAATGTAGGCGTTGGTTCAATACGATTTATTGAACTTCTGTAACAATGCACACAGCTGGCTGTGGGTTGACACTCTCCTACTCTAAGTATACTAACTCTAACTAACTAGACCAGACTAGCTCTAATCCACGTGTAGAAGGTTCTAACTGATATATACACCCTGACTGTCACTACAGTTGTCACCAGTGGAAAGAGGCAGAGTGCTGATGCCTCATGTGTTTTATAGTTGGAAGCCCCCCTCTGGTGTTCTGTCTGGTGATTGGTTGTGCTCTGTCCTGTGTGTTGATTGGCTAACCTGGTTGTCTGTCACTGCCAGTTTTTACCTCATGATGTGCATGGGTGCATATTCTGACAGTCACAACAGGACATTGGCAGGATGCAGAGCTGGGATGGAGTTCAAACTTGATAAATGTGAAGTGATTCATTGTGGAAGGTTGAATTTGAATGCTGAATACAGGGTGAAAGGCAGGATTCTCGGAAGTGTGAACAGAGGGATCTTGGGGTCCACGTACATAGACCCCTCAAAGTTGCCACCCAGGTTGATAGGGTTGTTAAGAAGGCGTATGGTGTGTTGGCTTTCATTAACAGGGGGATTGAGTTTAAGAACCGCGAGGTTTTGCTGCAGCTTTATAAAACTCTAGTTTGACCACGCTTGGAATATTGTGTCCAGTTCAGGTCGCCTCATTATAGGAAGGATGTGGATGCTTTGGAGAGGGTACAGAGGAGATTTACCAGGATGCTGCCTGGACTGGGGGGCATATCTTATGAAGGGAGGTTGAGTGAGCGAGGGCTTTTCTCACTGGAGGGAAAAAGGCAGAGAGGTGACTTGATAGAGGTGTACAAGGTGATAAGAGGCATGGATAGAGTGGATAGCCAGAGACTTTTCCCCAGGGTGGAAATGGCTGTCACTAGGGGGACATTATTTTAAGGTGATTGGAGGAAGGTATAGGGGAGATGTCAGAGGTAGGTTCTTTACACAGAGAGTGGTGGGTGTGTGGAATGCACTGCCAGCAGAGGTGGTGGAGTCAGAGTCATTCGGGACATTTAAGCGACTCTTAGACAGGCACATGGACAGCAGTAAATTGAGGGATGTAGGTTAGGTTGATCTTAGATTAGGATAAATGGTCGGCACAACATTGTGGGCTGAAGGGCCTGTACTGTGCTGTACTGATCTATGTTCTGTGTTCTAATCGAATCGGAGAGCTGGAATAAGAGGGGCATTTTATGGATACAACCTGTAACTGTCGGAGTGCCATAGGGACCTGTGCTGGGACCACAATTATTTAACATATAGATTGGTGACTTGGTCGAGGGAAGTGAATGCACAAGTTTGCAGATGACGCCAGAGTAGATGGACAGACGAGTGGCCAGGATGGCACAGAGGGATAGAGATGGGTGAATGAGTGGGCAAAACGATGGCAGATGGAATATAATGTGGAAAAATGTGAAGCAATGTGTTTTGGTTGGAAGAATAATGAAGCCAGATTGTGAAAGACTGCAGAAAGCTGCAGCCCAGGGGGGGGTTACTGACTTCCAGCCATAAATCACAAAAAACTAACTTACAGATTCAGCAGGTAAACGGGAAGGAAAATTGGCATTCATTACAAAGAGAATGGAATATAAAAATACAGAGAAGACTTGCAAAAATGATGCTCAGCATTAATTAGGCCACACCTGGAATACTGTGGAAAGTGTTAAAATCCCAGGTGACGTTACTAAATGGACTGGGAGATCCCAGAATGGAATCCTGGCTCAAAAGACCATAACCTTTATTTATTTTAGAAAACACGGAGGAACAGGAATGACAATTAGCTTTTAACAACACAAAAAACATGAAAATGTTGACTATAATACTGTAAGAGCTCCTGCGAGAGCCCTGGAGATGACAATGGGGATTTTGGAGCTCAGTCGATCTCCCCATGGGGGTTGTGGTGAACACATTGTGCCGCTCAGGGCTGACGGTCTAACACCTCGCGGGGCTCATTAAAATCCACCAATAAAAACTGGCTAGTGCTATGGGCCAGGGTTTAGAGAGCCCCAAAGTGTATCATGGAGTTCACCTGACCCACAACTCTAAATAGATTGTGGAATGGGGAGCACACGGGCCCACTCTGCAGGTGTGATGTAACAGAGATCTGCAGTACTTCTAAATTAAAAACACTGTTTATTTATCAAACCAGTTAACACTTTATAAACCCACAGTAAACATCTTAACAACTATCAACACCAATAAATCCCCCAAAGAATACAGTACTCTATAAGTAACTCTTAATCTTTCCTTGCAACATCCGTAAGACAAAAATAACCCTTTTTACAGAAAGACATCATGTTTAATTTCACGACTGAGAACAGTTACCACTTTGAAATCACCAAATGAACATTCTTTGGCCCACAGAGATTCACACACATCTTGCTGTGACTGCAGCTTCTCCAAATCTAAAACAAAACTAAACACACCCCGTAGCAGACAGCCCAAAGTGAAAGAAAAAGCAGACAGACAGCCCAGTTCCACCCAGCTCCATCTGACATCACTGATAAACACCCATTTCTTAAAGGTACATCCACAACAGATATTTTATAAACATCCATTTCTTAAAGGTACTCTCCCATGACACCAGGAAGGGAACAACATCTTGGGTTGGTCCTGGCTGGAGCTAGATGGAGTTCCTCCCCACATTGGGGCCCTGCTTTGGTCTGTTGAATAAACTTGTTCATCCTTCTCGGCACTCCTGTAAATACAGTGCTCCTTAACCCCTCCCATAACTTCCCATAACCACAGATGTAAGATTTTGAGGATAACACAGGTTACACAGTGGGCTGGATTCTCCGTTTCTGAGACTATCACAGTATTTCTGGATTTTCACGAGAGCTAAACTGGTGCCGTACCTGGATTGATTCTGTTACTGTTGAAGGGCTAGCACTGATGCCACATGGAACACAATCCATTCCAATGAGAAATGGTGTGGGATTTCTGGGTTTCGCGATTGACACTCAGGAGGCTGACAAGGTAGGTGAGTCTCTCTGGGATGGTGGAGGGTGTTGGAGACAGCAGTGATGGGAAATCTCTGTCATCCTCTGACCCGAGCTCCAGGGTCTCCTGAGTCTTGGGCGGAGGGCTGGTTTCCGAGCTGTACCATTGCTGTGGCAACGACTGGGGGCGTGGGACAACAGGTGGACCCACCCCATCGCCAGCAGGTCGTGTAAGATACAAGTCAAAAGGCATGATTAGACCGCGGGCCAGGGAAGTGGGAATGAGCATGTGGGTGGGGGTGGTGGGTGGGGGTGGTGGGTGGGGGTGGTGTAGGGTGGGGGTGGTGTAGGGTGAGGGTGGTGTAGGGTGGGGGTGGTGTAGGGTGAGGGTGGTGTAGGGTGAGGGTGGTGTAGGGTGAGGGTTGTGTAGGGTGAGGGTGGTGTAGGGTGAGGGTGGTGTAGGGTGAGGGTGGTGTAGGGTGAGAGTGGTGTAGGGTGAGGGTGATGCGAGGGTAAGGGTGGGGGTAAGAGATGTGTGGGGATTTGGGGTGGTGGGGTGGTGAAGGTGGTGTGGGGGTGAGTCTCCTCCCCCATACCCCCACAGTGCCAGGTGTGCCATCATCTGGCAGATATGTCGTACTGTCTCTCTGATCAGCCGGCGTCTCCGACTGCATGCCCGGTCCGGCAGGCCCTCGAATGACAGGTTGTGCCAGTACACATGAGGCCATGTGTGGCACCTCCTTGGCACCTCCACCTCCTCGGCCTGTTGGGCAGCCGGCTCTCCATCCTGTGCGGTTGCCACCTGTCCCTTTGCTGCCCACTCCACTGCTGCCCGCTCCACTGCTGCCCGCTTCGCTGCTGCCCGCTCCGCTGCTGCCCGCTCCACTGCTGCCCACTCCACTGCTGCCCGCTCCGCTGCTGCCCGCTCCACTGCTGCCCGCTCCACTGCTGCCCGCTCTGCTGCTGCCCACTCCACTGCTGCCCACTCTGCTGCTGCCCGCTCCACTGCTGCTCACTCCACTGCTGCCTGCTCCACTGCTGCCCACTCCGCTGCTGCCCACTCCACTGCTCCCCGCTCCACTGCTGCCCACTCCGCTGCTGCCCGCTCTGCTGCTGCCCACTCGGCTGCTACCCTCTCCTCTGCTACCCTCTCCTCTGCTACCCACTCCACTGCTGCCAGCTCCACTGCTGCCCGCTCCACTGTTGCCCGCTCCGCTGCTGCCCGCTCCGCTGCTGCCCACTCCGCAGCTGCCCACTCCACTGCTCCCCGCTCCACTGCTGCCCACTCCGCTGCTGCCCACTC
The DNA here is from genome assembly GCF_902713615.1 of Scyliorhinus canicula. Lineage (NCBI taxonomy): Eukaryota > Metazoa > Chordata > Chondrichthyes > Carcharhiniformes > Scyliorhinidae > Scyliorhinus > Scyliorhinus canicula. The sequence continues at coordinate 3,910,083 of NC_052148.1, forward strand.
CGCTGCTGCCCACTCCACTGCTCCCCGCTCCACTGCTGCCCACTCCGCTGCTGCCCGCTCCGCTGCTGCCCGCTCCACTGCTGCCCGCTCCACTGCTGCCCACACCGCTGCTGCCAGCTCTGCTGCTGCCCACTTCACTGCTGCCCGCTTCACTGCTGCCCGCTCCACTGCTGCCCGCTCCGCTGCTGCCCGCTTCACTGCTGCCCACTCCAATGCTGCCTGCTCCACTGCTGCCCACTCCGCTGATGCCCGCTCCACTGCTGCCCGCTCTGCTGCTGCCCGCTCCACTGCTGCCTGCTCTGCTGCTGCCCACTCTGCTGCTGCCCACTCCACTGCTGCCCGCTCCGCTGCTGCCCGCTTCACTGCTGCCTGCTTCACTGCTGCCTGCTTCACTGCTGCCCGCTCTGCTGCTGCCTGCTCCACTGCTGCCCACTCCGCTGCTGCCCGCTCCACTGCTGCCCGCTCTGCTGCTGCCCGCTCCACTGCTGCCTGCTCTGCTGCTGCCCGCTCTGCTGCTGCCCGCTCCACTGCTGCCCGCTCCGCTGCTGCCCGCTTCACTGCTGCCTGCTTCACTGCTGCCCGCTCTGCTGCTGCCTGCTCCGCTGCTGCCCGCTCCGCTGCTGCCCACTCCGCTGCTGCCCGCTCCGCTGCTGCCCGCTCCACTGCTGCCCGCTCCGCTGCTGCCCGCTCCACTGCTGCCCGCTCCACTGCTGCCCGCTTCACTGCTGCCCGCTTCACTGCTGCCCGCTCCACTGCTGCCCGCTTCACTGCTGCCCGCTTCACTGCTGCCTGCTTCACTGCTGCCCACTCTGCTGCTGCCCACTCCGCTGCTGCCCGCTCCGCTGCTGCCCACTCCTCTGCTGCTGCCCACTCCACTGCTGCCCACTCCGCTGCTGCCCACTCCTCTGCTGCTGCCCACTCCTCTGCTGCCCGCTTCACTGCTGCCCGCTCCGTTGCTGCCCACTCCTCTGCTGCTGCCCGCTCCACTGCTGCCCACTCCGCTGCTGCCCACTCCGCTGCTACCCGCTCCACTGCTGCCCGCTCCCCTGCTGCCTACTCCGCTGCTGCCCGCTCCACTGCTGCCCACTCCGCTGCTGTCCACTCCGCTGCTGCCCACTCTGCTGCTGCCCACTCTGCTGCTGCCCAATCTGCTGCTGCCCACTCTGCTGCTGCCCATTCTGCTACTGCCCACTCCACTGCTGCCTGCTCCGCTGCTGCCCACCCCACTGCTCCCCGCTCCACTGCTGCCCACTCCACTGCTGCCCACTCCACTGCTGCCTACTCTGCTGCTTCCCGCTCCACTGCTGTCCACTCCGCTGCTGCCCACTCCGCTGCTGCCCACTCCGCTGCTGCCCGCTCCGCTGCTGCACACCCCACTGCTGCCCGCTCCGCTGCTGCTCGCTCCACTGCTGCCCGCTCCACTGCTGCCCGCTCCGCTGCTGCCCGCTTCACTGCTGCCCACTCCAATGCTGCCTGCTCCACTGCTGCCCACTCCGCTGATGCCCGCTCCACTGCTGCCCGCTCTGCTGCTGCCCGCTCCACTGCTGCCTGCTCTGCTGCTGCCCACTCTGCTGCTGCCCACTCCACTGCTGCCCGCTCCGCTGCTGCCCGCTTCACTGCTGCCTGCTTCACTGCTGCCTGCTTCACTGCTGCCCGCTCTGCTGCTGCCTGCTCCACTGCTGCCCACTCCGCTGATGCCCGCTCCACTGCTGCCCGCTCTGCTGCTGCCCGCTCCACTGCTGCCTGCTCTGCTGCTGCCCACTCTGCTGCTGCCCACTCCACTGCTGCCCGCTCCGCTGCTGCCCGCTTCACTGCTGCCTGCTTCACTGCTGCCCGCTCTGCTGCTGCCTGCTCCGCTGCTGCCCGCTCCGCTGCTGCCCACTCCGCTGCTGCCCGCTCCGCTGCTGCCCGCTCCACTGCTGCCCGCTCCGCTGCTGCCCGCTCCACTGCTGCCCACTCCACTGCTGCCCGCTTCACTGCTGCCCGCTTCACTGCTGCCCGCTCCACTGCTGCCCACTTCACTGCTGCCCGCTTCACTGCTGCCTGCTTCACTGCTGCCCACTCTGCTGCTGCCCACTCTGCTGCTGCCTGCTCCGCTGCTGCCCACTCCTCTGCTGCTGCCCACTCCACTGCTGCCCACTCCGCTGCTGCCCACTCCTCTGCTGCTGCCCACTCCTCTGCTGCCCGCTTCACTGCTGCCCGCTCCGTTGCTGCCCACTCCTCTGCTGCTGCCCGCTCCACTGCTGCCCACTCCGCTGCTGCCCACTCCGCTGCTACCCGCTCCACTGCTGCCCGCTCCCCTGCTGCCTACTCCGCTGCTGCCCGCTCCACTGCTGCCCACTCCGCTGCTGTCCACTCCGCTGCTGCCCACTCTGCTGCTGCCCACTCTGCTGCTGCCCAATCTGCTGCTGCCCACTCTGCTGCTGCCCATTCTGCTACTGCCCACTCCACTGCTGCCTGCTCCGCTGCTGCCCACCCCACTGCTCCCCGCTCCACTGCTGCCCACTCCACTGCTGCCCACTCCACTGCTGCCTACTCTGCTGCTTCCCGCTCCACTGCTGTCCACTCCGCTGCTGCCCACTCCGCTGCTGCCCACTCCGCTGCTGCCCGCTCCGCTGCTGCACACCCCACTGCTGCCCGCTCCGCTGCTGCTCGCTCCACTGCTGCCCGCTCCACTGCTGCCCGCTCCACTGCTGCCCACTCTGCTGCTGCCCACTCTGCTGCTGCCCACTCCACTGCTGCCCACTCCTCTGCTGCCCACTCCGCTGCTGCCCGCTTCACTGCTGCCCGCTTCACTGCTACCCGCTTCACTGCTGCCCACTTCACTGCTGCCCGCTTCACTGCTGCCCGCTTCACTGCTGCCCGCTCCGCTCCTGCCCGCTCCACTGCTGCCCGCTCCACTGCTGCCCGCTCCGCTGCTGCCCGCTCCACTGCTGCCCACTCCACTGCTGCCCGCTCCACTGCTGCCCACTCCCCTGCTGCCTACTCCGCTGCTGCCCGCTCTGCAGCTGCAGCTTCCTCTGCCTCGAGCAGCTGGAGCTCGTACAGCCGCAGGGCATTGCCCAGGGCTGCGGCGACCAGCAGTAAGGCCAGCATTGCTGATTGGATTCCAATATCCATTGTCTGCAGGATGCGGAATGCCGACATGTTAGCATGGTACATACCCCCGTGCCCAATGGGCTACATAGTGGCTCCAGTTGGCACTGCGGGCTCTGCCCCTGCATGTCCCTTCCCTCCTCCCCACATCCCCGCACCCCCTAGCCATGTTGGTGGCCGGCACCGTGGGGGCCCCAGGCCCTGGCACCCATCCCTGATGCCAGGGGTACCATCGACTGGAATTGCCCTCGCCAGGGGGTAGCCCCGTAAGGGATACTGCGGCTGTTGGCCCAGGTGGGCTGCCGATAGGTGGTGGCCTGGTGGGAGGAGGCTATGGTGGAGGGTGGGGTGGGGATGTTGGGGAGGGAGGGATGGGAGCACCCATATGGCTGGTGTCACTCTGCAAAGCCGGGGGCCAAGCTGGGTCGTCAGTGAGTTCTCAGCAAGATGGCTGTCCGTACCTGGACACCGCCCCAGTCCCATGGGGGTCACCCTAGCCACTCAGCCTGTCCCTCCGTTCCCCCCCTTGTCCGGCCCTTGCAGGGCCCTGCCTCCCCAGCCACCCCAGCCAGCCCAGCCACCCCAGCCACCCCAGCCACCCCAGCCATCCCAGCCACCCAAGCCACCCCCGCCACCCCAGCCATCCCAGCCACCCCAGCCACCCCAGCCACCCCAGCCACCCCCGCCACCCCAGCCACCCCAGCCACTCCCGCCACCCCAGCCATCCCAGCCACCCCAGCAATCCCAGCCACCCCAGCCACCCCAGCCATCCCAGCCACCCCAGCCACCCCAGCCATCCCAGCCATCCCAGCCAGCCCAGCCACCCCAGCCAGCCCAGCCACCCCCGCCACCCCAGCCAGCCGGCCGGACCGGCTATGGCGCAGTCTCTCCTCTCTGTTCCGTTCCCCCCCCTCTCTCTCCCTCATCAGCCACGGCGCTGGTTTCATGATTTTGAAAGGCACGAGTGAACTGCGCCATTGGGAACTCGGCCCATCGGAGGCAGAGAATGGCAGAGGCCCCGGAGAATACCGGGTCAGTCCCGTTAATGATATGCAAACAGTGTTTACTGTATGTGTATTCTGGCACACATTAACGCCCCTCGCGAGGAGACGGAGAATCACAATTTGGCATTAAATCAGCGCCCGCCGCGATTTCGGCATCGGAACCTATCTTCCACCCAATCGCGTTTAATGGTTTTGTCATTGACAAACGGAGAATCACACCCAGTATATTTGATGTCCAATTCATCTTTTCCTTTTTACTTCAATCTTCCCGGAAATCTCTTTTCATTCTCAAGTTCCTCGAAATGGATGTCCTTTCACTCAGGACTAGCCTTCTTGCCCACTATTCCATGGGAAGGATTCCTGCTATCAAGGCTGAGCGAGCTGTTCCCTCTCTCGCTTCCTAGTTCCAAATGACTTTTGATTTCTGTTAAAACAAAACTCAAAAAGGATTTTTCTCAAAGGCGGCCCCTGGTTGCTGAGGAACAGGGCATTGTTTCTCCAAACTCATGTTTACTTTTCTTGTAATTATGTATCTCCCAGAACGATGGAGACAGTTTGAATTGAAACCAAGACTCCCACAGATGCAAACCCCTTTGTTTAACATGAATCTAACTGGAGTCTTGAACTTTCCAATAAAAAAACACTAAATTAAACTCACTTAAATCTATACTTCAAAAATTTAACAACATTGTAGATCACTTAAATTAGATCACTCGGAAGGCTCCCATACCACAGGGTCACAAATTTAGTTTCCTAATACTCCTGAGAGTATTAGGCCATACATAGATCTGCTGTTGCCTATTTTTTTACGTCATTTGACTAAAGAGCATAGACATTTCTGTTATATTCCGGTGAATCTTTGTGTTGAGTGCAGTTCTTGGGTGGCACGGTAGCACAGTGGTTAGCACTGTTGCTTCACAGCACCAGGCTCGATTCCCAGCTTGGGTCACTGTCTATGCGGAGTCTGCACCTTCTCCCCGTGTGTGCGTGGGTTTCCTCCGGGTGCTCCGGTTTCCTCCCACTAGTCCCGGAAGACGGGCTGTTAGGTGGATTGGACATTCTGAATTCTCCCTCTGTGTACCCGAACAGGCGCCGGAATGTGGCGTCTAGGGGCTTTTCACAGTAACTTCATTGCAGTGTTAATGTGGGCCTACTTGTAACGCTAATAAAGATTATTAAATTAAATTAAATTAAATTATTGAGATTTAATTAACTATCCCCCAGGAGAGAGATTGATTCAGTAGCAAATTCTGGAAGTGAAAGAAAATCATTGAATCCATTTTACAATTCTGTGAAAAACAGAAATTAGCGACAATGTAAATTGTTCAGAACAGTGGGTTTGTTCCTGAATGTTACAGTATCTGTTCTGGATTGGGAGTGATGGCTGCTGTGTGCTCTACTTCCAACGTCAGGCAGCAGACAGGTTCGTCATCTGAACATGAAGTTTGTCTCCAACTGAAATGACAAAGTGTGCCTGCGCTGCTCCCTGAGTTACAGTATGTTCCACAGTGTTTCACAAGGGATCAGGCATCAGCCAGCAGAAAGTGGGAGAAAAGTCATGAGAATTGAATACAAGAACAGCCAGGAAGGGAGGTTATGAGAATCATAGAATCATAGAATTTATAGTGCAAAAAGAGGCCATTCAGCCCATCAGGTCTGCACTGGCCCTTGGAAAGAGCTCCCAGCTTAAGCCCACACCTCCACCCCATGCCCGTAACCCAGTTACCCAAGCTAACCTTTTTGGACAGTAAGGTCAATTTAGCATGGTCATTCCACCTAAGCTGCACATCTTTGGACTGTGGGAGGAAACCGGAGCACCCGGAGGAAACCCACGCAGACACGGGGAGGACGTGCAGACTCCGCACAGACAGTGACCCAGCGGGGAATCGAACCTGGGACCCTGGAGCTGTGAAGCAACAGTTAGCGTTCCGTACCGTACCCTGGCGTGGGTTTACAATTGGATAAAGGAGCTGCCAGACAGGGATCTCGGGAGAATGTTCCAGACTGAGCGGTGTGAGAGTTGAATGTTTTATCAGTAATGGTGATTGAGAGGAGGAAGAATTAGAATTTGAGACTTCTCTCCCTTCGAAGGAGACTCAGTACTTCCCTTCCATAGAATCATAGAAATATACAACATGGAAGGAGGCTATTCAGCCCATCGTACCTATCCTGGCTTATTTAAAGACCAATCCAACTTGTCTTCCCTCCCTGCTCTTTCGCCTTAGCCTAGCAGATTTTTTCCTTTTCAAGTATTTATTAAATTTATTATCGATTCTGTTTGCACCATCTTTCACTGGTGCAATAAAATCTTCTGTCGCCATTTTTGTGCCTGTTTTCTTTCCACATTGTGGTCCTGGCTGAGGTTTGCAAATATTGCAATCTTTCCATCTTGAAATTTCCTCTGCCCCGTTATGCATTGGCAATGTGTTCTATTCCTGCACCAGACTTGCCATGGAGAGCACTCCATTGATTGTTAGAAACCCAACAAGAACACCTTGCAACTGCTCAACAACCACTGACCATCTCCCCTCACCCCCACCTCTCCCCCACTCCCCCATCCCTTGAATCTCTTGAATCTCCTGATCACAGTAGCGATAAGCCAATAAATGGATGGCTTGGAATTTTAGTGACACTGGAGGGGCAGGTTAGTGTCAGAATGTAGGAAATCTCACCCTCAATCTCCAGCTTCATATTAAAAGGTGATGATGTGGAGATGCCGGTATTGGACTGTGGTGGGCACAGTTATAAGTCTTCCAACAACAGGTTAAAGCCCAACAAGTTTGTTTCAAATCACTGGCTTGGAACCACTAGTTTGGAATCACCTTATGAAGGAGCTGCGCTCCGAAAGCTAGTGATTCCTAAGCTAGTAAGTCCTGTTGGACTTTAACCTGGTGTTGTAAGACTTCTTACATTAAAAGTTGTCAGATGTGAAAATGCAGCACTCCCTCAGTTTGAAATATACCAATAGAATTCATTGTTTCTCCATGTCTTTGGCTCTACTCCCAGCTTGTTCAAAACTATCTCCTTTTCAGGGTTGCTGTGTTTAACTTCCTCCTCCTACTTCCTGGGTAAGATTGGGGCTGTTACAAAGTTACTTCTGGAAAGAATCACAGATTGACCAATTCACAAACAAGCTGAATGCCCAGAGCTGAGGGGGATTGATAGAAAGAGGGCAGAGATACAGAGAGGGAAAGAGGGATTGACAAGGAGGACTGGCAGAGAAATATGTGTTACTGAATGAAGAGAACTGTTAGCTGGAGAGTAAAGGGCTGTGATCATTCACAATGTTTGCCAGTTGTGTGTGTTTGGTATTTCTGATTTGGGGCCGGGTTTTAAATCGTTCAGCATCAGCGAATGAAGAGACTCCGGCTGATGATGTGAATGCTGTCAGAAACAGGACATTGTTAACTGTCCCCAGTAATGGAGCCAACAATCATTCACCAGGAGCTGAATGGGACACCAAGATTAAAGGAACGGCTTCACGTACACAAGATGCTGCTTCAGGTAAGGGGGAAATTTGGTCATTTTCATCTCAACACAGAAAGTACAGAAAATATTGCAAATATCCAAATATCGAAAATTGAAATGACCTGGGTAGAATCTGAGTACTGTTCAGATAGTCGGCACTGGCAATGCTTGGGCGGGAGGCGGGGGGGGGGGGGGGGGGGGGGGGGGGGGGGGGGGGCACTGGGGGTTGTGGAATGTGGGGTTGCCCACCAACGCTACTTTGGTCATCTATTGTCTCCAGACTATAGGCCACACGTTGACATCTCATTTATGGCTCCCAGCCTTCACCAGATCAATCACATTAATAAAATAAAAGTACTAAGTCAAGAAAATAACAAAGGAACCAGATGGTAACGTGATTTTCTTTATTGAGAATTCATTTATTTAATCGAGAAAACAGTTTCTTCAGGTTGCAAGGAGCATTTTCAGCGATTATTTTGGAAAATCTATCCTCCATCCCGCCGCACACCTTTTCCGGAGCAGTGCATCCCCACTGGCAGTACGATCCTCTGTCCCGGCAGCCGGCCAATGGGGTTTCCCATTGTGGGCACCCTCATTCAGTTGGGAAGTCCTTGGCCGTCAGTGCGCTGCCGGTGAAGGGGAGGGTCAGAGAATCCAGCCCATCGTTTTTCCATTCTACCCTGTGTGGACAACATTAGATATTGAAATAGAAAATAGAAAATCGCTTATTGTCACGAGTAGGCTTCAACTGAAGTTACTGTGAAAAGCCCCTAGTCGCCACATTCTGGTGTCTGTTCGGGGAGGCTGTTACGGGAATCGAACCGTGCTGCTGGCCTGCTTGGTCTGCTTTAAAAGCCAGCGATTTAGCCCAGTGAGCTAAACCAGCTTCTCCTCGGGGATATAATTTACAACCAAGATGTCTGCCATTTAAGATGGAGATTTTGGCTGGAATTCTCCGGCCATTTGCTGGTGGTGGGATGCTCTTGTCCTGCTGGTAGAACCCACCCCCTGCGGACAGGTTTCCCGGCAGTGTGGGGCGGCATCAATGGAAAGTCCCACTGACTGCGGCCGGAGCAGAGAATCCAGCAGCCAGCGAAAGGTGTGATGCCTCCCACTGCCGAGAAGCAGGTGGCTGGGAGGCCAGAGAATCCCGGCTCTCAGGGGGTAATGAATCTGTGGAACATCCTTTCCCAGAGAATAGTGCAATCATAGAATCAGCGCAAAAGGACACCATTTTTATGTGAGAGATTGATAGATTCTTAATTGACAAGGGACAATCAGAGCAGCCATGATTTTATGAAATGGCAGAACAGATTTGAGGGGCCTAATGGCTTATTTCTGCTTCCAGGGCCTATGTTTGTCTATCCCTTCATTTCAAACACGGAATGTGGAGGGGGGGGGGGGGGGGGGGGGGGGGGAAGAACTGGTGCTCAGTTCGAAGATCAAGTTTTGAGAAGCTAAAGGAGGTCGGAAGATTTGCCTAACTAGGAGCGAGAGAAATAAATCTACAATGTAGACATTTATCTGGGAACAAATTTGAACTTTTTGCTCAGAGAATTGTTATTCTCGGAAGAGTGGTAAATCATAAGAAACTCTCGACGTCAGTGTTTTAAAGTATAAGGTGACACACGAAAATACGTGCCGCTTATATTCAGCAGAAAGAATTCTAATTCTGCTTTTGGGCACGTTTGGCGGGGTGTTTTACAGTGGATGCAGCGCCAGAATCGCCTTGCCTCACAGATTGGGGTGTCATTTTGCCCGAACAGCCTTAATCTATGCACAACTCCTCCTTCAGGGCCCCGCATTATTGACCCCCTTTTACCCTCCCAAATGTCTCAATGCCCATGGAAACCCCCCCTCTCCAATAGGAAAGGCTCCCCAGGTCTGATCCCAGGACGTGCCCCTACCACCTAGCACCTGGGCACTGTGGTACTGCCAGCCTAGCACCTGGGCACTGTGGCACTGCCAGCCTAGCATGCTGGAAGGACCACCCTGGAGCCCTGGGTGCTAGGGGGCGGGCCAGGGTACTACCTTGCCCTGTCCATGACTACCCAGGGATAATAGCCTGTGTGATACCCAAGGTGCCGTTATGCCTGGTGCATGTTTATAGAAGCCACTGCTAAACGGTGCCCTGTCCCCATCTCGCAGGCGTGGCCGTTGACTCCAGGGAGCCGGCTGGAACTGACCCAATGGCTCACCTAAATGTGGTTGTTTGGATCACCCCCAGCAAGGGCGACTGCCGCCAGGTTTCATGCTGCGCTGGTCCCAGCTCAATCACACCCAGGATGTGAAGCCAAATGGTGCTTTTTAATAAGTTGATAAAGTAAAAAAAACACTTTTAAATGTGAAATACCGATGTGATATCATTTCAAATAACGCTCCGCGTCGCCACATTCCGGCGCCTGTTCGGGTACACGGAGGGAGAATTCAGAATTCTCAGCTGGTACGGGAATTGAACCTACGCTGCTGGCCTTGTTCTGCATCACAGGCCTATATCTGGAATTTCGAATTTCTCTTAGAATATAGAATTTACTGTTCAGAAGGAGGCCATTTGGCCCATCGAGCCTGTACCGGCCCTTGGAAAGAGCACCCTACTTAAGCCCACAACTCTGCCCCAGACCTGTAACCCAGCAACCCCATCAAACCTCTTTGGGCACTAAGGGCAATTTAGCACGGTTAATCCAACTAACCTGTACGTCTTTGGACTGTGGGAGGAAACCGGAGCACCCGGAGGAAACCCACACAGACACTGGGAGAACGTGCAGACTCCGCACAGACAGTGACCCAAGCCGGGAATCGAACCTGGGACCCTGGAGCTGTGAGGAAACTGTGCTAACCACTGTGCCACCGCGACGCTCTTCCAAAGGTATCAGTCTTAAAACAGATGTGATAAAAAAGGGCCACCATTTCTTTTCTATCCCTGACAGCCTGTGAGAAGATGTTGCTGAACCACCTCCTTCACCCTCGTCTCTTGTGCAAGACCATTTCGGAGATAATTAATGATCAATCATGGTGCTTGGGACTGGAGTCACATTGAGGCCACACCAGATAAGAAGGACAGATTCATTTCCCAAAAGGACATTTGTGAACCAAAGTGATAATCGTTCCATTGTCACCATCACTAAGTGTAGCGTGTGTGTGAATGGATCATTTAAAATATTGTTGAGGGATAATTGTGTAAAGAACGGTGTGTGTTTGTATGTTTGTGTGTGTGCAACTAAAACACTTTCACAGCCGACTGAGGTTTTACAACTAAATATGAAAGGTTATTAATGTTTATTTCATCCCAAAAGGGGCGACACGGCCGCACAGCGGTTAGCACTGTTGCGTCACAGCTGTAGGGACCCGGGTTCAATTCCGGCCTTGGGTCACTGTCTTTGCGGAGTCTGCACATCCTCCCCGTGTGTGCGTGGGTTTCCTCCGGGTGCTCCGGTTTCCTCCCACAGTCCAAAGACGTGCAGGTTAGGTGGTTTGGCCGTGATAAATTGCCCGTAGTGTCCAAAAAGGTTAGGTGGGATTACTGAGTTGCAGGGTGGGCTTGAGTAGGGGGCTCTTTCCAAGGGCCAGTGCAGACTCAATGGGTCGAATAGCCTCCTTCTGCACTGTAAACTCTATGATATGGGGGCAATAAGAAAGACATAAAATATTTTCATATTTTGGAAAAGAAATTCGGCTAAAGAAATTTGGCATGTCTGCCGAATTCACCTGAGGAAGCTAGTGATTTGAAACAAACCTGTTGGACTTTAACCTGGTGTAAGACGTCTTACTGTGCCCACCCCAGTCCAACTCCGGCACCTCCACATCAGGAAGGCAGGCAGCATTATCAGAGACCCCTCCCACCCAGGTATTGCCTTCTTCCAGACCCTTCCATCAGGCAGAAGGTACAGAAGTCTGAAGACTCGCACATCCAGACATTGGAACAGCTTCTTCCCCACAGCTACAAGACTCCTCAACGTCTCCCCCTCGGACTGATCTGTTCCCTGTAGGAACACTATTCGCGACGCCCTATGCTGCTCTTGCACATGTATTTGCTTTGTTTGGCCCCTTGTTCCGCACTGTAACCAACCACTGTTTGTCGATCTACCATTTGTCAATGCACTCTGTTTATTATTCTCGTGTCTACTATGTACGTACTGTGTACGTTCCGTCGGCCACAGGAAAATATTTTTCACTGTACTTCTGTACATGTGATAATAAATCAAATCAAATCAAAGACTTTGGACGGAATGAAACACCTCTGGTCGGATGGACTAGTCAGGACTTTGGTTCTGTGGTAAACAGGGCCGGCCCAAGGCACCGGCAAATCGGGCAGTCGCCCGGGGCGCCAGCAACCCTAGGGCCGGCGCTGGTGGTAGAGCCCATTATGCCGGTTTGGTAGACTTGGAAAGCAGCCAATCAGCTTGGTTGGAATCCAGGCCTTGGACAGATTCTTGTTTGAGATTGGTGGAGTTTTTTGGAAACTTCTGCAACAAGAGAAGCCAGCTCCATTTTTTCAGTTCGAAGAAGAGTTCAGCCCTGAACTATGAAAGAGATCTTTGGACTGAGAAAGTGCAAGCTGGTTTTACACAGGTCTATAACACTCTTTGTCGGAATGGCTGAGAACAGCTGAAATTGTCGTTTAAACTGAGAGCATTCTTTATTATACAGCCAGAGTTCCTGTGCAGTAATCAGGTAAACAAAAGGACTAGAAAATGTTCCGATTTAAAACCCAGTAATATCTCAGGGAGGCAGGGGCTCCACCTGGAGGCCGAGAGTCAGAATTGCATTGACCGGAATCTTGTGTAAAAGTTCACCTGGTGATAAAAGGGCGGTACTACAATGACCTGAATCCTGTGTAAAGCTCCACCTGGTTGTCGAAGGATGGAACTGCACCGACCTTCATCGTTAATTCTTTGAGGAAGTAAGAAAGTTGATTGATGAGGGAAGGACTGTAGATGTCATATACATGGACTTCAGTAAGGCGTTTGATAAGGTTCCCCACGGTAGGCTGATGGAGAAAGTGGTCGCATGGGGTCAAGGGTGTTATAGCTAGATGGGTAAAGAACTGGCTGGGTAACAGGAGACAGAGAGTAGTGGCGGATATCAGAGGATAACAGAGAACAGTAGCTTTTCCCCAGGGTAGAGGGGTCAATTACTAGGGGGCACAGGTTTGAGGTGCGAGGGGCAAGGTTTAGAGGAGATGTACGAGGCAAGTTTTTTACACAGAGGGTAGTGGGTGCCTGGAACTCGCTGCCGGAGCAGGTGGTGGAAGCAGGGACGATAGTGACATTTAAGGGGCAAATACATGAACAGGATGGGAATAGAGGGATACGGACCCAGGAAGTTTGTAGTTTAGTCGGGCAGCATGGTCAGCACGGGCTTGGAGGGCCAAAGGGCCTGTTCCTCTGCTGTACTTTCCTTTTCTTTGTTCTTTGTTCTTTGCTCTTTGGAAGGGAGTGTCTCAAAATGGAGAACTGTGACCAGTGGCGTTCCACAGGGATCCGTGCTGGGACCACTGTTGTTTGTGATATACATAAATGATCTGGAGGAACGTTTTGGTGGTCTGATTAGCAAGTTTTCAGATGATACTAAGATTGGTGGAGTGGCAGATAGTGAGGGGGACTGTCAGAGAATACAGCAAAATATAGATAGATTGGAGAGTTGGGCGGAGAAATGGCAGATGGAGTTCAATCGAGGCAAATGCGAGGTGATGCATTTTGGAAGATCCAATTCAAGAGCGGACTATATGGTCAATGGAAGGGTCTTGGGGAAAATTGATGTACAGAGAGATCTGGGAGTTCAGGTCCATTGTACCCTGAAGGTGGCAACGCAGGTTGATAGAGTGGTCAAGAAGGCATACAGCATACTTGCCTTCATCGGACGGGGTATTGAATACAAGAGTTGGCAGGTCATGTTACAGTTGTATAAGAATTTAGCTCGGCCACATTTGGAATACTGCGTGCAGTTCTGGTCACCACATTACCAGAAGGATGCGGATGCTTTAGAGAGGGTGCAGAGGAGGTTCACTAGGATGTTGCCTGGTATGGAGGGTGCTAGCTATAAAGAAAGGTTGAGTAGATTAGGATTATTTTCATTAGAAAGACGGAGGTTGAGGGGGGGACCTCATTGAGGTCTACAAAATCATGAGAGGTATAGACAGGGTGGATAGCAAGAAGCTTTTTCCCAGAGTGGGGGACTCAATTACTCGGGGTCAGGAGTTCAAGGTGAGAGGGGGAAAGTTTAAGGGAGATATGCATGGAAAGCTCTTTACGCAGAGGGTGGTGGGTGCCTGGAACACATTGCCGGCGGAGGTGGGAGAGGCGGGCACGATAGCGTCATTTAAGATGTATCTAGACAGATGCATGAATGGGCAGGGAGCAGAGGGATACAGATCCTTAGAAAATAGGAGACAGGTTTAGATAGAGGATCTGGATCGGCGCAGGCTGGGAGGGCCGAAGGGCCTGTTCCTGTGCTGTAATCTTTCTTTGTTCTTTGTTCTTTGACCTGAAGGTCTTCAATAAACCGATTTCCCAGAGGCCTTGGCTGCAGCAGCAACGATTCATCCCAAACAATTTATTTTAATCCCCGTATTTTAAATCCTCCCCAAACCTTACTGTGTCTCTCGGTGGGGAGATGATAGATCTGTTCTTGGTTAACATACCTATGTGTCGCCGACTCAGATATCACTCGACAGAACATAAAACAGAGCTTCATGCGTGGAGTAAATTGTAGCTTTATTCAATCAGTTTTAAAATGTCTCTTCATCAGGTCAGTTTGTTTGCAAATACAGAGTTTTAGAAAGTTAATTTTGTCCGAGCAAACGCAGATGACTGAGTTGAATTCAATACAAATTACAGTTCTTGATAATTTCTTCAAATCAAAATACACAATACAGGGAAGTTGGAAATAAACAAAATGGCGGCTTTCCAAGCAAAGTACAGGAAATAGGTTCAGAAGTGGAATAAGGTGATCCTGGGTTGGATTACTCAAACCCGGCACCTCGCTTTAAGGTAATTGCTATCGTCAATGTTCTGTCCCCTTTCTGGCTGTGACTGGGTCATAATAATTATAGATTATTCAATTCGATTGAAATGTCTGTCCATCAAATTTTTACATGGTTGACTGAGATATTGCTTTTCCCACCAAGCTTTATCCGACTCCATAAAAACTGGACTGGGAAGGTTGCCCAGATTTTCATACTAACAAAATGTGTCCTTGCTTCTGTCTGGCCTTATCTAATCTGATCATTCCCCTGCTATTCAGCAGGTCATGTTTGAAATGTGTGACTTTAATAAACCATTTTAATAAACCATTTTACTTTGAAACCATTTTTTACTTTCAACTTATTACATACGAAAAAGGTAGATTTCTATCGGGGGTGGCACAGAGTTTGGGGATTCTGTAGACGAGTGGACCATTGTCCTGTTATTTGGAGTAGTCGACAGTTGAAGATCTCTAAAAAACACCAATTATTGGGTAATTTCCGTACGTTGAGACTCCGGCGTCTTTCGGGCTGGAAATGACTGCGCGCTTACCCAGGGTGTCGATACACTATCGATACAAATATGTTACCCCGACACATTGAGGTTTAATTTTCTGTAATAACCTTTGATGTGGCACCTTCAATATAAAATACCTTCTGGAAATCGAAGTACAGTACATCCACTAATTCCCCTTTATCCATGTGACACCAGTAAGGAACTCCAATGAGGGAGTTAAACCTTTTTCATAAAACCATGTAAACCCTCCAGATTGCCGTGAAATTTTCCAAATGCTCTGCTTTAACTTTAAGAAAGGTTTTTAACGTTTTCCCTGTCTGGCTAACAGGCCTGTGGTTTCCTGCTTTCTGCCTGCCTTCCATTTTGCTGTTTTTCAATCTGACGGAACCCCCCCCTGAATCTCGGGGATTTTAGAAGGCTAAAGCGAATGCATCGACTATCTCATTAGCCACTCCTTTTAAACTATTGGAGTGATGTCCAGTTAGTTCTCAGTTGGAATCTTGTGTACAGTTCTGGGCACCACACAACAGGAAGGATATGAACACATCGGACAGATCGCAGGAGACATTCCCCAGAATGGTTTCAGGCATGAGAAAATTCTGTAGAGGAATAGATTGGAAAGATTGGGACAGTTCTCCTGGAGCAAAGAAAACTGATAGAGATGTTCAAAATCATGAGGGGGCTGAACATAGAACAGAGAGAAACTCCGCCTAAAAGGATCAAGAATGAGAGGATCACAGAATTATCATCGAATCATTGAATTTACAGTGCAGAAGGAGGCCATTTGGCCCATCGAGTCCGCACTGGTCCTTGGAAAGAGCACCCTACTTACGCCATATTTACGTTGGTTTGCAGAAGTAAGCAAATGTGATGTGGAATAAAATCTTTTCCCATAACAAGTGGTTTAGGTCTGGTATGCACCATCTGGAAGTGTGGTCTAGGCAGGTTCAATTGAGACATTCAAGAGGGAATGAGGTGATTGTTTGAACAGAAACAATGTGCAGGAATACAGGGAAAAGCCTGGGGTATTTTAATGAGCCATAGGTGGTGAAGACACAATGGGACAAAGTGCCTGTGTACTGTAACAATTCTGTGATTCTGTATCATCCATCCGGACCAGGGGATTTGTTAACTCACAGGACCAAGAATTTTCTGAAGGGCATGTCCCTGATGATTGTACTTTTGAGAGTTGTCCCTGCAGAGGGTGTTAATGAAATGAAATGAAAATGAAAATTGCTTATTGTCACGAGTAGACTTCAATGAAGTTACTGTGAAAAGCCCCTAGTCGCCACATTCCAGCGCCTGTCTGGGGATCGAACCGTGCTGCTGGCCTGCTTGGTCTGCTGTCAAAGCCAGCGATTTAGCCCAGTGTGCTAAACAGCTGGTTATTAGCTGGTTAGTGTGCTAAACAGCACACTAACCTAACCACTTGATTTATTCCAAGGCGTGCAGAGAAAGGAAGCTGCTGCCCAGAAGTGTTGGGGTGGGAGCAGGGAGCAGTGGAAAGTTCTCTCCTTGGGAATCCTTCACTTTTCCATTGGGAATTTAGCTTTTTGGGGGCTTGAAACCCTCACAGACATCATGGGATGTGGACTATTAGGTTCCTCATAATCTTGGCAGAGTATGAGCCTTCCTGTCAAGAAACATCACATAAGAACATAAGAACTAGGAGCAGGAGTAGGCCATCTGGCCCCTCGAGCCTGCTCCCCCATTCAATTAGATCATGGCTGATCTTTTGTGGACTCAGCTCCACTTTCCGGCCCGAACACCATAACCCTTAATCCCTTTATTCTTCAAAAAACTATCTATCTTTACCTTAAAAACATGTAATGAAGGAGCCTCAACTGCTTCACTGGGCAAGGAATTCCATAGATTCACAACCCTTTGGGTGAAGAAGTTCCTCCTAAACTCAGTCCTAAATCTACTTCCCCTTATTTTGAGGCTATGTCCCCTAGTTCTGCTTTCACCGCCAGTGGAAACAACCTGCCCGCATCTATCCTATCTATTCCCTTCATAATTTTAAATGTTTCTATAAGATCCCCCCGCATCCTTCTAAATTCCAACGAGTACAGTCCCAGTCGACTCAACCTCTCCTCATAATCCAACCCCTTCAGCTCTGGGATTAACCTAGTGAATCTCCTCTGCACACCCTCCAGCGCCAGTACGTCCTTTCTCAAGTAAGGAGACCAAAACTGAACACAATACTCCAGGCGTGGCCTCACTAACACTTTATACAATTGCAGCATAACCTCCCTCGTCTTAAACTCCATCCCTCCGGCAATGAAGGACAAAACAAGGAGGTGGGATTTTCCTTCAACAAGGGAAGCCTGGCGAATGTAAGAACCTCGACCCAGATGTGGGTTGGGGGGGGGGGGGGGGGGGGGAGAACCCTTCAGGGAGTGAAGTTTGTATATTGCGTGTGTAAATACATCTTTTTGTTTAGCCTCCACCATCGTCGCTCTATCAGGTTTCAACACTGGCGATGAGGATACATTGGAGCTGCCGATGTTGGCAACTACATCAAACTAGTCCCACTTTTCAAAGGCCTCTGGAGGCCGCTTTACCAATGACAGCCATGGCACGCATCGGGAAACTTTGATGCAGGTACGGATGTTTGGTCCCAATACTTGGAAAAACGCAGTTTGTTTTCTGTACAAATGCCATTATCAGGGACGAATACCAAATGGTCATTCTCCTTAGCTGGCAGGGCTGCCACATACAACATAGTCAAGAGCGGAACATTACCCAGACGCACTTGATACGCGCTCTTTCACTGACTGGGCCAGGTTGGTGGGCGAACATTTCACCCCAAGCTGCCATCATAGTTAGGCTTTTCAGGAATGTTTAGTCTATCATGTGATTTGCAGCACATTGGGCTGTGCCTGTCAGGTTAGAGGGGGCTTCAGTTTCAGTTTGACGGCTTTGGACTGCAGATGGAGAAAGAAGTAAAAGCTGTTCCAGTAAAAAGCACATAGGGTTGTGGCTAACAGACTTGGGAACTTTACAGATATAGTTGTATTCCGGAAGGAGTTTGAATCTGCTGGCTGGAACTGGATCAGAATTTCAGGAAAAGGACCAGACCCATTCACGCGAGGATGCACATACAGCGCATCGCGGTTTACCTTGGCGAAAATCCAGACGCCTTGATTCGCCTTCCCAATCTGACAGGACTGTCGACACCCACTTGCCCTGGCGCCCTCGATACGTTGCACATCACGGTATCCCCAGTCCTGACCTGAACTCAGATGGATCCCCAGTTAGCCCATGTCCGGCACATCATCTTATACGGCGCTCAGCTCAGTGCTTTGATGGACAACCTTAGGGTCGAAGATAGCGGAGTACTCTTCTGGGGGACACACGGCTTCTTCCTGGTGAAAGGTCCAGCCCCTTTTTAAGGATTTCCATAAAGGCTACCAGGGGTATCGAAATGAAAATATTCATCGAAATGAAAAGTGCAACTACTGGTATCGACGCTGATATTGTGAAGGTCGCCGTGCAGTGTAGCCAGTGCCCGGAGCACTGAAAGCTTCCGCCGGTGGTGCCCCTCCAGCTTTGGGATTGGTCGGGATTGGTTGCAGCATCAGGGTTGCAGGGCTGTTCCAAGGGTCAATGTCCCTGGATCTGGTCAACGCCCTCTCAAAGTGGGCGGATGTTCACTGCATTCTGTCGGCAACCTCCAATTCCTTGATCGAGCGGCTCCACCAGGTGTTCAGTAAATACAGTGTGCTGCACCATGTCCTTGAAAAGGGATTTAGTTTAATTTGATTTTGTTATTGAATTGGACCAGCTAAGGGGGAATTCATTAAGTGTTATCATACATTGCTGTAGCTGTGTGGTGTCTTTATGTTTGTAATTGATAAAAATTCTTGCTCTGTTTATAGATATATATATATATATATTTT
Organism: Scyliorhinus canicula; assembly: GCF_902713615.1. NCBI lineage: Eukaryota > Metazoa > Chordata > Chondrichthyes > Carcharhiniformes > Scyliorhinidae > Scyliorhinus > Scyliorhinus canicula. The sequence continues at coordinate 3,929,031 of NC_052148.1, forward strand.
AACTAAGTTCTTAGAAAGTTCTTAAAGGTGATAGGTCATGTGGACTTAATAATACACTTTGGAGTTTCTAAGTCCTGGCCCATAACAGCGAGGACTGCAAAATGACGATCAATCATATTTCCCACACTGGTTTCCCATTGGCTCTGGCTGGTCATGTGCCTCTCGGCTGATTGGCTGTGCTAGTCATGTGACTGCTCACCAATTGGTCGAGAGGCAAGCAGACCCCGCCTCCAAGGTGGAGTATAAGTACCCAGAGTTCCCGGCGGTCGGCCTTTCACTGTAGTCGACCACCGGGCTAACATCTAGCTGATTAAAGCCTGAGTTTGGACCTTCCTCGTGTCTCGCGTCCATTGATGGTGCATCAATTTAATCAGCTAGAATTTTGAGATGGAGCTGCGCATCAAGCCAGACTGCCTCTGCATCAGCCCACATGCTTCAAACGCGCCAGCGACCTTTAAACATTGGCTGGCGTGTTTCAACAGTTACCTGACGACCACAGCCAGTCAGCCCACCAAGGGGCAGAAACTCCACATCCTCCACTTGTGCGTGGGCACGGGGGTATACTCGATGATCAAGGACGAACAGGACGATGACGCTGCCATGGATCTCCTAAAAGGACACTTTCTCCGGCCGGTCAACCAAGTATATGCTCGGCATCTCCTAGCTACGAGACAACAGCTCCCCGGTGAGTCCCTCGACGAGTTTTACCGGCTTACCAGGTTTACCTCGCAGCTCGAGAGAGAAATTGCGCCTGTCCCCAAGTTTCGGCGACAGAGCACATGGAACTTTTAGTCAGAGATGCTTATGTTGCCGGCATGCAATCCTCCTCGATCTGTCAGCGATTGCTGGAGAAGAATGATCTCAACCTAGCTGAGGCACGGACCCTCGCAACCTCCCTGGAGGTCGCCGACCAGAACGCCCGCGCTTACGCCCCCGTTTGTGCGGCAACACCCTGGACTTCGTAGCACGTGCCCCCTCCGTCCTCCGCTGACCCCGACCCCCCTCAGGCCTGCGCTGCGGGACGCCCCGACAGGCTAGCGGGGCCCTGCTGCTATTTTTGCAGCCTCGCTAAGCACCCCCGCCCGCGCTGCCCGGCCCGCTCCGCACTGCGTAAGAGCTGTGGGAAGATGGGCCATTACACCGCCGTTTATCAGACCGCGGATCGCCCCCCCCCCCGGGCCCTCTCAGGGCCCAACGCAGCGCACTGATCTCTCCGACCCGCCTCCCGGCCCCCGCATCCGGCCCATGGACCTCCCTACCCCCGCTCCCGGCCACCCCAATTGGCCCGCAGACGCCGCCCCCAACCGCCACGAGGGTCCCGCGAGTGCCCCCATCTTGGGCCCCGGGTCCTGGACGCCGCCATCTTGGGCCAACACGGAAGGCCCTGCCAGCGATGACTCTGCCACCGAGGACGACCAGGAACTCCACGACTGGCTTCCATCACCCTCGACCAGTCGCGACCACGCACGCTCGCCAAGGCGACTACGCTGATCCAGCTCAACGGGCATGAGACAAGATGCCTACTGGACTCCGGGAGCACGGAAAGTTTTGTCCACCCCGACACAGTAAGACGCTGTGCGCTTCCCGTCCACCCCGTCAAACATAAGATTGAGTTAGCCTCAGGTTCGCACTCCGTCCAGATCACCGGCTGCTGCATCGCGGACCTCACGGTCCAGGGGAAGGTTTTCAAAAATTACAAACTCCTCATCCTCCCCCGTCTCTGCGCACCGGCACTCTTGGGACTGGACTTCCAGTGCAACCTGCAGAGCTTGACCTTTCAATTCGGCGGCCCTATATCCCCCCTCACTGTCTGCAGCCTCGCGTCCCTCAAAGTGGACCCTCCCTCCCTGTTTGCTAATCTCACCCCCGATTGCAAACCCGTCGCCACACGGAGCAGATGGTACAGCGCCCAGGACCGATCCTTCATCAGGTCCGAGGTCCAGAGGTTGCTGACGGAAGGGGTCATCGAGGCCAGCAACAGTCCCTGGCGAGCCCAAGTGCTGGTAGTCCGGACTGGGGAGAAAAACCGGATGGTCATCAATTACAGTCAGACCATCAACCGGTTTACGCAGCTGGACGCGTATCCTCTTCCCCGTATTTCCGCCATGGTAAACGATATCGCGAAATACAAAGTCTTTTCCACTGTGGACCTTAAGTCTGCCTATCACCAGCTTCCCATCCGCGCGGGTGACCGACTGTACACCGCGTTCGAGGCTGACGGGCGCCTCTACCACTTCCTCAGGGTTCCACTCGGTATCACAAATGGGGTCTCGGTCTTCCAACGGGAGATGGACCGAATGGTCGACAAGTACGGAATACAGGCTACCTTCCCGTATCTCGATAATGTCACCATCTGCGGCCACGACCAGCAGGACCATGACACCAACCTCCAAAAGTTCCGCCGTACGGTAAAACTCCTTAACCTGACGTACAATAAGGATAAATGCGTGTTCAGCACCGACCGCCTAGCCATCCTCGGCTACGTAGTGCGTAACGGAGTGATAGGCCCCGACCCCGAACGCATGTGCCCCCTGATGGAACTCCCTCTCCCCAATACCCTCAAATCCCTTAAACGCTGCCTGGGCTTCTTCTCCTATTACGCCCAGTGGGTCCCCAACTACGCCGACAAAGCCCGTCCCCTCATTCAGTCCGCCTCCTTTCCCTTGTCGATGGAGGCCCACCAGGCCTTTAGCCGCATCAAAGCGGACATCGCAAAGGCCACGATGCGCGCCATCGACGAGTCCCTCCCCTTCCAGGTCGAGAGCGATACATCAGAAGTAGCTCTGGCGGCCACCCTGAACCAAGCGGGCAGACCCGTGGCCTTCTTCTCCAGAACCCTCCAGGCTTCCGAACTCCGCCACCCCTCTGTGGAAAAGAAAGCCCAGGCCATAGTCGAAGCTGTGCGACATTGGAGGCACTATTTGGCCAGCAGGAGGTTTACCCTCCTCACAGACCAACGGTCAGTAGCCTTCATGTTCGATAATGCACAGAGGGGCAAGATTAAGAACGACAAGATCTTGCGGTGGCGGATCGAGTTGTCTACGTACAACTACGATATCTTGTATCGTCCTGGGAAGCTCATTGAGCCTCCTGATGCCCTGTCCCGCGGTACCTGCGCCAGCGCGCAGATAGACCGCCTCCGCTCCCTCCACGCAGACCTCTGCCATCCAGGGGTGACCCGTTTCTATCATTTCATAAAGACCCGCAACCTGCCCTACTCCATCGAGGAAGTCAGAGCCGTCACCAGGGACAGCCACATCTGCGCAGAGTGCAAACCACACTTCTACCACCCCGAGCAAGCGCATTTAATCAAGGCATCCCGCCCCTTCGAACGTCTCAGTATAGACTTCCAGGGTTCCCTCCCCTCCAACAACCGCAACACATATTTTTTGAGTGTAGTTGACGAATACTCCCACTTCCCCTTCGCCATTCCCTGCCACGACATGACAACATCGACCGTCATGAAGGCCCTCCTCTCCATCTTCTCCCTGTTCGGCTACCCCGCGTACATACACAGCGATCGGGTGTCCTCATTTATGAGCGACGAGCTGCGTCAATTCCTGCTCAACAGGGGCATCGCCTCTAGCAGAACGACCAGTTATAACCCCCGGGGTAACGGACAGGTCGAGCGGGAGAATGGCACCATTTGGAAGACCGTCCTGCTGGCCCTACGGTCCAAAGATCTCCCTATCCCCCGTTGGCAAGAGGTTATTCCCGACGCCCTCCACTCTATCCGGTCTCTCCTCTGTACCACAACTAATCAGACACCTCATGAACGTCTTCTTGTTTTCCCCAGGAAGTCATCCTCAGGATCCCCTCTCCCGACCTGGCTGGCCACTCCCGGGCCCATCTTGCTCCGGAAACATGTGCGGGTGCACAAGTCCGACCCGTTGGTTGAGCGAGTCCAGTTACTCCACGCCAACCCGCAGTATGCGTATGTGGAGTACCCCGATGGTCGGCAGGATACGGTCTCGCTTCAGGACCTGGCACCCGCTGGCGTGCGGCCTTCCCCCCCTACGTCGCCACCCCCTTCCCTATCCCGATTCCCCCCAGCGCCCCCCGCGCCCCCACGACCCAGCGTACATGCCCCCTCTTCCCCGATCACAGCGTCTCCACCACCGTCTCGGGGTACGGAGACACATCTACGACCAACGCTCCCGGAGGCAAGGACGACCATCGGCCCAACGTCACCGGCTCCACTGCGACGGTCATCCAGAACACCACGGGCACCCGACAGGCTGATCGTCTCCATCTAATGCCACCATGGAACTTTATTGGACTCTGTTGCATCCGACTGTACTTTCTGTTCACTTTTGCCACAAGCCAGTGGGCAGCCGCCATCTTCTCGATTGTCTCTATTCATACCACCAGTCCTCGCCCCCCCCTCTCTTTTCCCCCTTACAACGCCCCCCCCCCCCCCCCCCCCCCCACCCATTCCCCCCCCCCCCCCCCCCCCGGCTTCTTTCTCCACAAGGGGTGAATGTGGTGGTATGAATAGGAGCACTGTCATTGGCGCAGAGCACTGGTTTCCCATTGGCTCTGGCTGGTCATGTGCCCCTCGGCTGATTGGCTGAGACTAGTCATGTGACTGCTCACAAATTGGATCGAGAGGCAAGCAGACCCCGCCTCCAAGGCGGGGTATAAGTACCCAGAGTTCCCAACGGTCGGCCTTTCACTGTAGTCGACCACCGGGCTAACATCTAATTAAAGCATGAGTTTGGACCTTCATCGTGTCTCGCGTCCATTGATGGTGCATCAATATGGCAGTGGACACTGGGGTGGGGGGGGGGGGGGGGGCGCTGCCTGTCCAGTGGTCGACAGAGCAGTTGGTGGAGATACTGAAAAATAAGTTCCTGCAACAGAGGAAAGAGGCCCTGGAAACCTGGCCAAGGTGGTAGAACCGCTGAGGTCTGGGATCGAGCGAGTTGGTCTTATGGGCAGAGGCTAGAGTCCCAGGGCCAGTCATTCCACAATGTGACGGAGACGGTAGGGGAGCACAAGGAGCAGTCGGGGTCATTGGTGGCGGAGGTGGGAGTGATGCGGAAGAGCCGGAAAAGGCTGAGGGAGGAGGTGGAGAACATGGAGAATCGCTCCAGAAGGCAAAAGGTAAGGATCGTCACCATGCCTGAAGGCACGGAGTGTGCGTAGGCCGCTGTGTATGTGGCAAGGGTGCTGGAGACATTGATGGAGGAGGGGGACCTTCGATCGGCCTCTGGAGGAGAGTGAGGATATTGAACGTTGAAGGAGTGTTGTGTGCTTTTCAAAGTGTTTGGTGGTGGGTTTTACGGAGCAGGTTCTTATGGGCGAGCAGTGATGGAGAATTGCCTTTTGTTCCTCTTTAGCGGTCGATGGTTGGGATGGTCGGGGGGGGGGATGGGGGAGGGAAAACAGAGGGAGGAAGGGTGGTTGGAGGGTTTAGGTGGGGACCACCATGCTCGCTGGAGGGGAAGCTAACGGGAGTGAAGTGGGAGGTTGCCAGGAGGAAGGCATGGGGGTGGGGGTTGTTTTTCTGCTTGAGGGTGGGGGGCGGGGGGAGGAGAGAGGGGGAGGGGGTGGGGAGGAGAGAGGGGGAGGGGGTGGGGAGGAGAGACGGGGAGGGGGTGGGGAGGAGAGAGGGGGAGGGGGTGGGGAGGAGAGAGGGGGAGAGGAGAGAGGGGGAGGGGGTGGGGAGGAGAGAGGGGGAGGGGGTGGGGAGGAGAGAGGGGGAGGGGGAGGAGAGAGGGTGGGGGGGTGGGGAGGAGAGAGGGGAGGGGGTGGGGAGGAGAGAGGGGGAGGGGGAGGGGAGGAGAGAGGGGGAGGGGGAGGAGAGAGGGGGAGGGGGAGGAGAGAGGGGAGGGGGAGGAGAGGGGGGAGGGGGTGGAAGGAGAGAGGGGGAGGGGTGGGGAGGAGAGAGGGGGAGGGGGTGGGGAGGAGAGAGGGGGAGGGGGTGGGGAGGAGAGAGGGGGAGGGGGAGGAGAGAGGGGGAGGGGAGGGGGAGGAGAGAGGGGGAGGAGAGAGGGGGAGGGGGGAGGAGAGAGGGGGAGGGGGAGGAGAGAGGGGGAGGGGGTGGGGAGGAGAGAGGGGGAGGGGGAGGGGAGGAGAGAGGGGGAGGGGGAGGAGAGAGGGGGAGGGGGGGGGGAGGAGAGAGGGGGAGGGGGTGGGGAGGGGAGAGGGGGAGGGGGGGGGGGAGGAGAGAGGGGGGGAGAGAGGGGGAGGGGGGTGGGGAGGAGAGAGGGGGAGGGGGTGGGGAGGAGAGAGGGGGAGAGGAGAGGGGGTGGGGGGGTGGGGAGGAGAGAGGGGGAGGGGGTGGGGAGGATAGAGGGGGAGGAGGGAGGGGGAGGGGGTGGGGAGGAGAGAGGGGGAGGGGGGTGGGAGGAGAGAGGGGGAGGAGAGAGGGGGAGGGGGTGGGGAGGAGAGAGGGGGAGGGGGAGGGGGAGGAGAGAGGGGGAGGGGGTGGGGAGGAGAGAGGGGGAGGGGGGTGGGGAGGAGAGAGGGGGAGGAGAGAGGGGGAGGGGGTGGGGAGGAGAGGGGGGAGAGGAGAGGGGGTGGGGGGGTGGGGAGGAGAGAGGGGGAGGAGAGAGGGGGAGGGGGTGGGGAGGATAGAGGGGGAGGAGAGAGGGGGAGGGGGTGGGGAGGAGAGAGGGGGAAGGGGGAGGAGAGAGGGGGAGGAGAGAGGGGGAAGGGGGGAGGAGAGAGGGGGAAGGGGGAGGAGAGAGGGGGAAGGGGGGAGGAGAGAGGGGGAGGGGGTGGGGAGGAGAGAGGGGGAGGAGAGAGGGGGAGGGGGTGGGGAGGAGAGGGGGGAGGGGAGAGGGGGGGGGGGGGGTGGGGAGGAGAGATGGGGAGGGGGTGGGGAGGAGAGAGGGGGAGGGGGTGGGGAGGAGAGAGGGGGAGGGGGTGGGGAGGAGAGAGGGGGAGGGGGTGGGGAGGAGAGAGGGGGAGGGGGAGGAGAGAGGGGGAGGGGGTGGGGAGGAGTGAGGGGGAGAGGAGAGGGGGTGGGGGGGTGGGGAGGAGAGAGGGGGAGGGGGAGGAGAGAGGGGGAGGGGGTGGGGAGGAGAGAGGGGGAGAGGAGAGGGGGTGGGGGTGGGGAGGAGGTGGAGGGAGGAGAGAGGGGGAGGGGGAGGAGAGAGGGGGAGGGGGTGGGGAGGAGAGAGGGGGAGAGGAGAGGGGGTGGGGGGGTGGGGAGGAGAGAGGGGGAGGGGGAGGAGAGAGGGGGAGGGGGGGGGGAGGAGAGAGGGGGAGAGGAGAGGGGGTGGGGGGTGGGGAGGAGAGAGGGGGAGGGGGTGGGGTGGAGAGAGGGGGAGGGGGAGGAGAGAGGGGGAGGGGGTGGGGAGGAGAGAGGGGGAGAGGAGAGGGGGTGGGGGGGTGGGGAGGAGAGATGGGGAGAGTTGCTGACATGGGTGTGGTTGGTGTGGCAGAGTTGGGAAAGAATTGATGGCGGTAGATATTCGGGGTGGGGTGGGGACAGAGAGGCTTGCGAGTCGCGGGCCGGGGGGCTTGGCTCGGAAAGGGACATGCCTGATCTGCAGGGGAAGGGTCAAGGGGCCCGACCAGGCTGGAATGTGAGGGGGTTGAATTGGCTGGTTAAACGGTCATGTGTGTTAATGCATTTGAGGAATCACAGAATACTACATGGCTGAAAAGGCCCTTCGGCCCATCGAGTCTGCACCGCTGCATGAAAGGCCCTGACCTGCCCACCTAATCCCATTTGCCAGCACTTGGCCCATAGCCTCGAATGCTAAGCCGTGCCAAGTTCTCAGCCAGGTACTTTTTAGAGGATGCGAGGAATCACACCTCTACCCCCCTCCCAGGCAGAGAGTTCCAGACTGTCACCACCCTCTGGGTAAATAGGTTTTCCTCAAATCCCCCCTAAACCTCCCGCCCCTCACCATGATCTTGTGTCCCCTTCGTAACCGACCCTTCAACTAAGGGGAACAGCTGCTCCCTGTCCACCCTGTCCATGCCCCTCCTAATCTTGTCCACCTCAATCAGGTCACCCCTCAGTCTTCTCTGCTCCAGCGAAAACAACCCAAGCCCTATCCAACTTTTCTTCAAAACTGAAATGCTCCATCCCAGCAACATCCTGGTGAATCTCCTCTGCACCCCCTCCAGTCCAATCACATCCTTCCTATAATGTGGCCACCAGAACTGCACCCAGTACTCCAGCTGTGGCCTCACCAATGTCCTCCACAACTCCAACATGGCCTTCCTGCATTTGTAATCTATGCCCTGATTGATAAAAGTGAGTGTCCCATGTGACTTTTTCACCATCCTATTAACCTGCCCTTCTGCCTTCAGAGATCTATGGACAAACACGCCAAGGCCCCTTTGCTCCTCGGAACTTCCCAGTGTCAGACCTTCCATAGTGTACTTCCTTGTTAAATTGCTCCTTCCAAAGTGTATCACCTCACACTTTTCAGGGTTAAATTCCAATTGCCACTTATCCAACCATTTGACCATCCTGTCTGTCTCTTCCTGTAAAAGGCATCAAACCTCAGTTAACCACCCGGCCAATCTTTGTGTCATCCACAAACTTACTGATTTAGAGATGTGGATCAGAAATTGGCTAGTTGAAAGAAGACAGAGAGTGGTAGTTGATGGGAAATGTTCAGAATGGAGTTCAGTTACGAGTGGCGTACCACAAGGATCTGTTCTGGGGCCGTTGCTGTTTGTCATTTTTATAAATGACCTAGAGGAGGGCGCAGAAGGATGGGTGAGTAAACTTGCAGACGACACTAAAGTCGGTGGAGTTGTAGACAGTGCGGAAGGATGTTGCAGGTTACAGAGGGACATAGATAAGCTGCAGAGCTGGGCTGAGAGGTGGCAAATGGAGTTTAATGTGGAGAAGTGTGAGGTGATTCACTTTGGAAAGAATAACAGAAATGCGGAATATTTGGTTAATGGTAAAATTCTTGGTAGTGTGGATGAGCAGAGGGATCTCGGTGTCCATGTACATAGATCCCTGAAAGTTGCAACCCAGGTTGATAGGGTTGTGAAGAAGGCCTATGGTGTGTTGGCCTTTATTGGTAGAGGGATTGAGTTCCGGAGCCATGAGGTCATGTTGCAGTTGTACAAAACTCTAGTACGGCCGCATTTGGAGTATTGCGTACAGTTCTGGTCGCCTCATTATAGGAAGGACGTGGAAGCTTTGGAACGGGTGCAGAGGAGATTTACCAGGATGTTGCCTGGTATGGAGGGAAAATCTTATGAGGAAAGGCTGATGGACTTGAGGTTGTTTTCGTTAGAGAGAAGAAGGTTAAGAGGTGACTTAATAGAGGCATACAAAATGATCAGAGGGTTAGATAGGGTGGACAGCGAGAGCCTTCTCCCGCGGATGGAGGTGGCTAGCACGAGGGGACATAGCCTTAAATTGAGGGGTAATAGATATAGGACAGAGGTCAGAGGTGGGTTTTTTACGCAAAGAGTGGTGAGGCCGTGGAATGCCCTACCTGCAACAGTAGTGAACACGCCAACATTGAGGGCATTTAAAAGTTTATTGGATAAGCATATGGATGATAAGGGCATAGTGTAGGTTAGATGGCCTTTAGATTTTTTCCATGTCGGTGCAACATCGAGGGCCGAAGGGCCTGTACTGCGCTGTATCATTCTATGTTCTATGTTCTATGATCCTACCCCCACATAGTCATCTATGTGAAATGATGAATAATAGAGGGCCCAGCACAGATCCCTGTGCTACGCCACTGGACACTAGCTTCCAGTCACTAAAGCAGCCGTCTGTCATCACCCATCACCCAGCTAAGAAAATTATGTATCCGCCTTATCAAATCACCCTGTGTCCGATGTGCATTTACCGTCTTCGTTAGTTTCCCATGTGGGACCTTGTCAAAGGCTTTGCTGAAATCCATGTAAACTACATCAACTGCCCTATCCTCATCTCCACACTTGATTACTTGCTCAGAAAATTCAATGACATTTCTTAGGCGTGACCTCCCTGTGACAAAGCCATGCTATTCCTGATCAAACCTTACCGTATGAACCTCCCTGTGACAAAGCCATGCTATTCCTGATCAAACCTTCCCGTATGAACCTCCCTGTGACAAAGCCATGCTATTCCTGATCAAACCTTCCCGTATGAACCTCCCTGTGACAAAGCCATGCTATTCATGATCAAACCTTGCCTCTCCAAGTGGAGATAGATTCTCTCCTTCAGAATTCTCTCCATTAGTTTCCCCACCACTGACGTGAGACTCACTGGTCTGCAGTTCCCTGGCTTATCCCCACAGCCTTTCTTAAATAGTGGGACCACACTCGCGGTTCTCCAATTCTCTGGAACCTCTCCCGTGGCCAGAGAGGAATTAACAATTTGGGTCAGATCCCTACGATTTCCTCCCTCGCCTCCCACAGCATCCTGGGTCACAATCCATCCGGACCTGGAGAATTGTCCACTTTTCAACCTGCCAACTCCTCCCGATGACAACTTTCTCAATAACCTCACAGACTCTCTCCCCGGGTTCCATATCTGCCTCCTCATCAGCTTGGGTGCAGATGTAAAATATTCATTTCCCACCCTCCCAATGTCCTCTGGCTCCACCCACAGATCCCCCCCCCCTTGGTCCCTAATGGGCCCAACTCTTTTCCTAGTGATCCTCTTCCCATTGATATTCTTGTTGAATATCTCGGGATTTTCCCTACTTTTACCAGCTAGAGTTTTCTCATATCCCCTCTTTGCTCCTCTAACTCCATCCTGTACTTTCTGTAATTCACTAATGCCCCTGTTGATTTGCACCCCGTGTACTTATTAAAAATCTCTCTCTTCCTTCACATCGAATCCTGAATATATCTGGCCATCCGTGGTTCTCTGGATTTGTTACTGCTTCCGATTACCCTGGAGGGAACATGTTGGGCCTGTACCCTCCCCATTGCCGCTTTGAACACCCCCCCCCCCCCTTCTGTTTTGCAGATATCCACACCAATCTACCGTGGCCAGATCCTGCCTTATTTTACTGAAGTCTGCTCTCCCCAATCCAAGATCTTTTTCTGCAATTTGTCTATTTCCTTGTCCATCACATACTTCAATTGCACCATGTTGTGGTCGCTATTACTAAAATGCTCCCCCGTCATCACATCAACCACCTGTCCTGCTTGCTTCCCCAGAATTAGGCCCAACCCTGCACCCTCCATTGTTGGACCATCCACTTGATGAGCTAAAACATTCTCTTGTACACGTTTTACTAACTCTGCCCCATCTAAGCCCGCAACACAATGACTATCCCAGTTAATGTTGGGAAAGTTGAAATCATCCACTATCATTACCCTATTATTATTATTTTTATTGTGAGGAGAAAACAACAGCAGAGGCCGGAGCAGTGGCACCATTGGCTGGCTCTGGTGTTCAGCCAGGGGAGGGTCAAAGTGCAGGAGAGTGATAGTCATAGGGGACTCGATAGTAAGGGGCACAGATAGGCGCTTCTGTGGTCATGAAAAGACTCCATGATGAAATGAAATGAAAATCGCTTATTGTCACGAGCAGGCTTCAATGAAGTTACTGTGAAAAGACCCTAGTCGCCACATTCCGGCGCCTGTCCGGGGAGGCTGGTACGGGAATTGAACCGTGCTGCTGGCCTGCCTTGGTCTGCTTTAAAAGCCAGCGATTTAGCCCAGTGTGCTAAATCAGCTATGTGTGTTGCCACATAGTGTGTTGCCTTCCTGGTGCCAGGGTCCGGGATGTCACTGAACAGCTGCAGCGCATCCTGAAGGGAGAGGGTGAGAAGGCAAAGGTCATGGTGCATGTTGCTACAAATGACATTGGTAGAAAGAGGGATCAGGTCTTGTGCCAGGAATTCGGGGAGCAAGGCTGGAGACTAAAGTGCAGCTTTTAATTAACCAATTAAAGAACTAATTTATCTAACCCTGAAAGCAAGTTAATTAATACTTACCTCCTCCTTACCCACCACTTGAACCCCTGTTTGCACCAAAGTCTGAAAGCCCCCTCACTCAGCCAACCAGCACTCATTGCAGACACATACGTTTCTGGGCAATTTAAAAACCAATCTGTTACCTGCTGAAAAAGTTCACATTTGTGCTCCAACTTCTTTACCTGTATCCTTCATTTTCCTTTAATTTCAATATAATTACTGAACCAAGTTTGAAACAAATCTTACCAGGTCACTTTCAACATGTTTTGAAGAATTCAAATTGGGTCATCGCTGAACTGCAGGCTTCCCATCTGACCTTGACTCAGGACAATACAAGCTTGTACTTCATCGACAATGCAACTAATTCTTTATGTGACCCATTTTGTTCTGAAATTTGTCTCTCCACAGTCACAAAAGGCACTACATAGAACATGCAGTGCAGAAGGAGGCCATTTGGCCCATCGAGTCTGCACTGACCCACTTAAGCCCTCACTTCCACCCCATAACCATAACCCAATAACCCCCCCTAACCTTTTTTGGTCACTAAAGGCAATTTAGAATGGCCAATCCACCTAACCTGCACATCTTTGGACTGTGGGAGGAAACCGGAGCACCCGGAGGAAACCCACGCACACACGGGGAGGATGTGCAGACTCCACACAGACAGTGACCCAGCGGGGAATTGAACATGGGACCCAGGAGCTGTGAACCCACAGTGCTAATCACTTGTGCTACCGTGCTGCCCAAGGAATGGGTATGGCTATGTTCTCACAGTACTTCCACCACCAATTTAAAGGGAGCAATCTGTACCAGGGGTAGATACAGAACAAAGAACAATACAGCACAGGAACAGGCCTTTCGGCCCTCCAAGTCTGTACCGGTCATGATACCCTCCTTGGCCAAAACCCTGAGGACTGCCTAGTGCCGTATCCCTCTATATCCATCCTATCCAGTATCCCCCTATACCCATCCTATCCAGTATCCCTCTATACCCATACTATCCAGTATCCCTCTATACCCACCCTATCCAGTATCCCTCTATACCCACCCTATCCAGTATCCCTCTATACCCATCCTATCCAGTATCCCTCTATACCCATCCTATCCAGTATCCCTCTATACCCATCCTATCCAGTATCCCTCTAGAACATAGAACATAGAACATAGAACGATACAGCGCAGTACAGGCCCTTCGGCCCTCGATGTTGCACCGACATGAAAAAAAAAACTAAAGGCCATCTAACCTACACTATGCCCTTATCATCCATATGCTTATCCAATAAATTTTTAAATGCCCTCAATGTTGGCGAGTTCACTACTGTTGCAGGTAGGGCATTCCACGGCCTCACCACTCTTTGCGTAAAAAAACCACCTCTGACCTCTGTCCTATATCTATTACCCCTCAATTTAAGGCTATGTCCCCTCGTGCTAGCCACCTCCATCCGCGGGAGAAGGCTCTCGCTGTCCACCTCTATCTAACCCTCTGATCATTTTGTATGCCTCTATTAAGTCACCTCTTAACCTTCTTCTCTCTAACGAAAACAACCTCAAGTCCATCAGCCTTTCCTCATAAGATTTTCCCTCCATACCAGGCAACATCCTGGTAAATCTCCTCTGCACCCGTTCCAAAGCTTCCACGTCCTTCCTATAATGAGGCGACCAGAACTGTACGCAATACTCCAAATGCGGCCGTACCAGAGTTTGGTACAGCTGCATCATGACCTCATGGCTCCGGAACTCAATCCCTCTACCAATAAAGGCCAACACACCATAGGCCTTCTTCACAACCCTATCAACCTGGGTGGCAACTTTCAGGGATCTATGTACATGGACACCGAGATCCCTCTGCTCATCCACACTACCAAGAATTTTACCATTAGCCAAATATTCCGCATTCCTGTTATTCTTTCCAAAGTGAATCACCTCACACTTCTCCACATTAAACTCCATTTGCCACCTCTCAGCCCAGCTCTGCAGCTTATCTATGTCCCTCTGTAACCTGCAACATCCTTCCGCACTGTCTACAACTCCACCGACTTTAGTGTCGTCTGCAAATTTACTCACCCATCCTTCTGCGCCCTCCTCTAGGTCATTTATAAAAATGACAAACAGCAACGGCCCCAGAACAGATCCTTGTGGTACGCCACTCGTAACTGAACTCCATTCTGAACATTTCCCATCAACTACCACTCTCTGTCTTCTTTCAACTAGCCAATTTCTGATCCACATCTCTAAATCACCCTCAATCCCCAGCCTCCGTATTTTCTGCAATAGCCGACCGTGGGGAACCTTATCAAACGCTTTACTGAAATCCATATACACCACATCAACTGCTCTACCCTCGTCTACCTGTTCAGTCACCTTCTCAAAGAACTCGATAAGGTTTGTGAGGCATGACCTACCCTTCACAAAACCATGCTGACTATCCCTAATCATATTATTCCTATCTAGATGATTATAAATCGTATCTTTTATAATCCTCTCCAAGACTTTACCCACCACAGACGTTAGGCTCACCGGCCTATAGTTACCGGGGTTATCTCTACTCCCCTTCTTGAACAAAGGGACCACATTTGCTATCCTCCAGTCCTCTGGCACTATTCCTGTAGCCAATGATGACCTAAAAATCAAAGCCAAAGGCTCAGCAATCTCTTCCCTGGCTTCCCAGAGAATCCTAGGATAAATCCCATCCGGCCCCGGGGACTTATCTATTTTCACCTTGTCCAGAATTGCCAACACTTCTTCCCTACGCACCTCAATGCCATCTATTCTAATAGCCTGGGTCTCAGCATTCTCCTCCACAATATTATCTTTTTCTTGAGTGAATACTGACGAAAAGTATTCATTTAGTATCTCGCTTATCTCCTCAGCCTCCACACACAACTTCCCACCACTGTCCTTGACTGGCCCTACTCTTACCCTAGTCATTCTTTTATTCCTGACATACCTATAGAAAGCTTTTGGGTTTTCCTTGATCCTACCTGCCAAAGACTTCTCATGTCCCCTCCTTGCTCGTCTCAGCTCTCTCTTTAGATCCTTCCTCGCTTCCTTGTAACTATCAAGCGCCCCAACTGAAACTTCACGCCTCATCTTCACATAGGCCTCCTTCTTCCTCTTAACAAGAGATTCCACTTCTTTGGTAAACCACGGTTCCCTCGCTCGACCCCTTCCTCCCTGCCTGACTGGTACGTACTTATCAAGAACATGCAATAGCTGTTCCTTGAACAAGCTCCACATATCCAGTGTGCCCAACCCTTGCAGCCTACTTCTCCAACCAACACATCCTAAGTCATGTCTAATGGCATCATAATTGCCCTTCCCCCAGCTATAACTCTTGCTCTGCGGGGTATACTTATCCCTTTCCATCACTAACGTAAAGGTCACCGAATTGTGGTCACTGTCTCCAAAGTGTTCACCTACCTCCAGATCTAACACCTGGCCTGGTTCATTACCCAAAACCAAATCCAAAGTGGCCTCACCTCTTGTTGGCCTGTCAACATATTGTGTCAGAAAACCCTCCTGCACACATTGTACAAAGAACGACCCATCCAATGTACTCGAACTATATCTTTTCCAGTCAATATTAGGAAAGTTAAAGTCTCCCATAACAACTAC
>NC_052148.1:3944997-3995625 GCF_902713615.1 Scyliorhinus canicula
AGTAAGGGGCACAGATAGGCGCTTCTGTGGTCATGAAAAGACTCCATGATGAAATGAAATGAAAATCGCTTATTGTCACGAGCAGGCTTCCATGAAGTTACTGTGAAAAGACCCTAGTCGCCACATTCCGGCGCCTGTCCGGGGAGGCTGGTACGGGAATTGAACCGTGCTGCTGGCCTGCCTTGGTCTGCTTTAAAAGCCAGCGATTTAGCCCAGTGTGCTAAATCAGCTATGTGTGTTGCCACATAGTGTGTTGCCTTCCTGGTGCCAGGGTCCGGGATGTCACTGAACAGCTGCAGCGCATCCTGAAGGGGGAGGGTGAGAAGGCAAAGGTCATGGTGCATGTTGCTACAAATGACATTGGTAGAAAGAGGGATCAGGTCTTGTGTCAGGAATTCGGGGAGCAAGGCTGGAGACTAAAGTGCAGCTTTTAATTAACCAATTAAAGAACTAATTTATCTAACCCTGAAAGCAAGTTAATTAATACTTACCTCCTCCTTACCCACCACTTGAACCTCCTGTTTGCACCAAAGTCTGAAAGCCCCCTCACTCAGCCAACCAGCACTCATTGCAGACACATACGTTTCTGGGCAATTTAAAAACCAATCTGTTGCCTGCTGAAAAAGTTCACATTTGTGCTCCAACTTCTTTACCTGTATCCTTCATTTTCCTTTAATTTCAATTTAATTACTGAAACAAGTTTGAAACAAATCTTACCAGGTCACTTTCAACTTGTTTTGAAGAATTCAAATTGGGTCATCGCTGAACTGCAGGCTTCCCATCTGACCTTGACTCAGGACAATACAAGCTTGTACTTCATCGACAATGCAACTAATTCTTTATGTGACCCATTTTGTTCTGAAATTTGTCTCTCCACAGTCACAAAAGGCACTACATAGAACATGCAGTGCAGAAGGAGGCCATTTGGCCCATCGAGTCTGCACTGACCCACTTAAGCCCTCACTTCCACCCCATACCCATAACCCAATAACCCCCCCTAACCTTTTTTGGTCACTAAAGGCAATTTAGAATGGCCAATCCACCTAACCTGCACATCTTTGGACTGTGGGAGGAAACCGGAGCACCCGGAGGAAACCCACGCAGACACTGGGAGAATGTGCAGAATCCACACAGACAGTGACCCAAGCCGGGAATCGAACCTGGGACCCAGGAGCTGTGAACCCACAGTGCTAATCACTTGTGCTACCGTGCTGCCCAAGGAATGGGTATGGCTATGTTCTCACAGTACTTCCACCACCAATTTAAAGGGAGCAATCTGTACCAGGGTTAGATACAGAACAAAGAACAATACAGCACAGGAACAGGCCATTCGGCCCTCCAAGTCTGTACCGGTCATGATACCACCCTTGGCCAAAACCCTGAGGACTGCCTAGTGCCGTATCCCTCTATATCCATCCTATCCAGTATCCCTCTATATCCATCCTATCCAGTATCCCCCTATACCCATCCTATCCAGTATCCCTCTATACCCACCCTATCCAGTATCCCTCTATACCCACCCTATCCAGTATCCCTCTATACCCATCCTATCCAGTATCCCTCTATACCCATCCTATCCAGTATCCCTCTATACCCATCCTATCCAGTATCCCTCTATACCCATCCTATCCAGTATCCCTCTATACCCACCCTATCCAGTATCCCTCAATACCCATCCTATCCAGTATCCCTCTATACCCATCCTATCCAGTATCCCTCTATACCCATCCTATCCAGGATCCCTCTATAACCATCCTATCCAGTATCCCTCTATACCCATCCTATCCAGTATCCCTCTATACCCACCCTATCCAGTATCCCTCTATACCCACCCTATCCAGTATCCCTCTATACCCACCCTATCCAGTATCCCTCTATACCCATCCTATCCAGTATCCCTCTATACCCATCCTATCCAGTATCCCTCTATACCCACCCTATCCAGTATCCCTCTATACCCATCCTATCCAGTATCCCTCTATACCCACCCTATCCAGTATCCCTCTATACCCATCCTATCCAGTATCCCTCTATACCCACCCTATCCAGTATCCCTCTATACCCATCCTATCCAGTATCCCTCTATACCCACCCTATCCAGTATCCCTCTATACCCACCCTATCCAGTATCCCTCTATACCCACCCTATCCAGTATCCCTCTATATCCACCCTATCCAGTATCCCTCTATACCCACCCTATCCAGTATCCCTCTATACCCATCCTATCCAGTATCCCTCTATACCCATCCTATCCAGTATCCCTCTATACCCACCCTATCCAGTATCCCTCTATACCCACCCTATCCAGTATCCCTCTATATCCATCCTATCCAGTATCCCTCTATACCCATCCTATCCCGTATCCCTCTATACCCACCCAATCCAGTATCCCTCTATACCCACCCTATCCAGTATCCCTCTATACCCATCCTATCCAGTATCCCTCTATACCCACCCTATCCAGTATCCCTCTATACCCATCCTATCCAGTATCCCTCTATACCCACCCTATCCAGTATCCCTCTATACCCACCCTATCCAGTATCCCTCTATACCCACCCTATCCAGTATCCCTCTATACCCATCCTATCCAGTATCCCTCTATACCCATCCTATCCAGTATCCCTCTATACCCATCCTATCCAGTATCCCTCTATACCCACCCTATCCAGTATCCCTCTATACCCATCCTATCCAGTATCCCTCTATACCCACCCTATCCAGTATCCCTCTATACCCACCCTATCCAGTATCCCTCTATACCCATCCTATCCAGTATCCCTCTATACCCACCCTATCCAGTATCCCTCTATACCCACCCTATCCAGTATCCCTCTATACCCACCCTATCCAGTATCCCTCTATACCCATCCTATCCAGTATCCCTCTATACCCACCCTATCCAGTATCCCTCTATACCCACCCTATCCAGTATCCCTCTATACCCATCCTATCCAGTATCCCTCTATACCCACCCTATCCAGTATCCCTCTATACCCACCCTATCCAGTATCCCTCTATACCCACCCTATCCAGTATCCCTCTATACCCACCCTATCCAGTTTCCCTCTATACCCATCCTATCCCGTATCCCTCTATACCCACCCTATCCAGTATCCCTCTATACCCACCCTATCCAATATCCCTCTATACCCACCCTATCCAGTATCCCTCTATACCCATCCTATCCAGTATCCCTCTATACCCATCCTATCCAGTATCCCTCTATACCCATCCTATCCAGTATCCCTCTATACCCATCCTATCCAGTATCCCTCTATACCCATCCTATCCAGTATCCCTCTATATCCACCCTATCCAGTATCCCTCTATACCCATCCTATCCAGTATCCCTCTATACCCATCCTATCCAGTATCCCTCTATACCCATCCTATCCAGTATCCCTCTATACCCATCCTATCCAGTATCCCTCTATACCCACCCTATCCAGTATCCCTCTATACCCACCCTATCCAGTATCCCTCTATATCCATCCTATCCAGTATCCCTCTATACCCACCCTATCCAGTATCCCTCTATACCCACCCTATCCAATATCCCTCTATACCCATCCTATCCAGTATCCCTTTATACCCATCCTATCCAGTATCCCTCTATACCCATCCTATCCCGTATCCCTCTATACCCACCCAATCCAGTATCCCTCTATACCCACCCTATCCAGTATCCCTCTATACCCATCCTATCCAGTATCCCTCTATACCCACCCTATCCAGTATCCCTCTATACCCATCCTATCCAGTATCCCTCTATACCCACCCTATCCAGTATCCCTCTATACCCATCCTATCCAGTATCCCTCTATACCCACCCTATCCAGTATCCCTCTATACCCATCCTATCCAGTATCCCTCTATACCCATCCTATCCAGTATCCCTCTATACCCATCCTATCCAGTATCCCTCTATACCCACCCTATCCAGTATCCCTCTATACCCATCCTATCCAGTATCCCTCTATACCCACCCTATCAGTATCCCTCTATACCCACCCTATCCAGTATCCCTCTATACCCATCCTATCCAGTATCCCTCTATACCCACCCTATCCAGTATCCCTCTATACCCACCCTATCCAGTATCCCTCTATACCCACCCTATCCAGTATCCCTCTATACCCATCCTATCCAGTATCCCTCTATACCCACCCTATCCAGTATCCCTCTATACCCATCCTATCCAGTATCCCTCTATACCCACCCTATCCAGTATCCCTCTATACACAACCTATCCAGTATCCCTCTATACCAATCCTATCCAGTATCCCTCTATACCCACCCTATCCAGTATCCCTCTATACCCATCCTATCCAGTATCCCTCTATACCCATCCTATCCAGTATCCCTCTATACCCATCCTATCCAGTATCCCTCTATACCCACCCTATCCAGTATCCCTCTATACCCATCCTATCCAGTATCCCTCTATACCCATCCTATCCAGTATCCCTCTATACCCATCCTATCCAGTATCCCTCTATACCCACCCTATCCAGTATCCCTCTATACCCACCCTATCCAGTATCCCTCTATACACAACCTATCCAGTATCCCTCTATACCAATCCTATCCAGTATCCCTCTATACCCACCCTATCCAGTATCCCTCTATACCCATCCTATCCAGTATCCCTCTATACCCATCCTATCCAGTATCCCTCTATACCCACCCTATCCAGTATCCCTCTATACCCATCCTATCCAGTATCCCTCTATACCCACCCTATCCAGTATCCCTCTATACCCATCCTATCCAGTATCCCTCTATACCCATCCTATCCAGTAACCCTCTATACACATCCTATCCAGTATCCCTCTATACCCACCCTATCCAGTATCCCTCTATACCCATCCTATCCAGTATCCCTCTATACCCACCCTATCCAGTATCCCTCTATACCCACCCTATCCAGTATCCCTTTATACCCATCCTATCCAGTATCCCTCTATACCCACCCTATCCAGTATCCCTCTATACCCATCCTATCCAGTATTCCTCTATACCCACCCTATCCAGTATCCCTCTATACCCATCCTTTCCAGTATCCCTCTATACCCATCCTATCCAGTATCCCTCTATACCCATCCTATCCAGTATCCCTCTATACCCACCCTATCCAGTATCCCTCTATACCCATCCTATCCAGTATCCCTCTATACCCACCCTATCCAGTATCCCTCTATACCCACCCTATCCAGTATCCCTCTATACCCATCCTATCCAGTATCCCTCTATACCCATCCTATCCAGTATCCCTCTATACCCATCCTATCCAGTATCCCTCTATACCCACCCTATCCAGTATCCCTCTATACCCACCCTATCCAGTATCCCTCTATACCCATCCTATCCAGTATCCCTCTATACCCACCCTATCCAGTATCCCTCTATACCCACCCTATCCAGTATCCCTCTATACCCATCCTATCCAGTATCCCTCTATACCCACCCTATCCAGTATCCCTCTATACCCATCCTATCCAGTATCCCTCTATACCCACCCTATCCAGTATCCCTCTATACCCATCCTATCCAGTATCCCTCTATACCCACCCTATCCAGTATCCCTCTATACCCATCCTATCCAGTATCCCTCTATACCCATCCTATCCAGTATCCCTCTATACCCATCCTATCCAGTATCCCTCTACACCCATCCTATCCAGTATCCCTCTATACCCATCCTATCCAGTATCCCTCTCTACCCATCCTATCCAGTATCCCACTATACCCATCCTATCCAGTATCCCTCTATACCCATCCTATCCAGTATCCCTCTCTACCCACCCTATCCAGTATCCCTCTATACCCACCCTATCCAGTATCCCTCTATACCCACCCTATCCAGTATCCCTCTATATCCATCCTATCCAGTATCCCTCTATACCCATCCTATCCAGTATCCCTCTATACCCATCCTATCCAGTATCCCTCTATACCCATCCTATCCAGTATCCCTCTATACCCACCCTATCCAGTATCCCTCTATACCCATCCTATCCATGTATTAGTTGAGATGCCTTTTGAACACCGTTAATGTATCTGCTTCCACAACCTCCCCTGGCAACGCGTTCCAGGCACTCACCACCCTCAAAACTTTGCCCGCGGACCTTAAACCTATGCCCCCTGGTGACTGACCCCTCCACCCTGGGAAAGAGTGCCTGCACATCCACTATATCCATGCCCCTAATAATCTTGTAGACCTCTATCAGGTCGCCTCTCGGTCTCCATCGTTCCAACAAAAACAGTCCGAGTCTATTCAGCCTCTCCATATGACCATAACACCATAAGTCATGGGAGCAAAATTTAGGCCACTCGGCCCATCGAGTCTGCTCCTCCATTCAATCATGGCTGATATTTTTCTCATCCCCATTCTCCTGCCTTCTCCCCATAACCCCTGATCCCCCCAGGAACCTATCTATCTCTCCACACAACTGACACCCTCCAGACCAGACAATATCCTAGTAAACCTCCTCTGTACCCTCTCCAAAGCCTCCACATCCTTCTGGTAGTGTGGTGAACAGAATTGTGCGCAATATTCCAAGTGCGGCCTTACCAAGGTTCTATACAACTGGAGCATAACTTACCAGTTTTTATACTCGCTGCCCCGTCTAATGAAGGCCAGCATTCCATATTGTTTCTTGACTACCTTGTCCGCTAGTGTTGCCACTTTCAAAGGTCTGTGGACCTGTGCGCCCAGATCACTCTGACTTTCTATATGCCTAAGAGCTTTTCCATGTAATGCAGAACATGCCATGCGGGTTCAATTCCTGTATCAGCCTCCCTGAACAGGCGGCTGAATGTGGCAACTAGGGGCTTTTCCACGGTAACTTCATGAAGCCTACTCGTGACAATAAGTGATTATTATTATTTACTGTATATTTCCCCTCTATGTTAGACCTACCAAAATGCATTACCTCACGTGTTTCCGCATTAAACTCCATTTCTCTGCCCAAGTCTCCAACCTATCTATTTCCTGTTGTATCCTCTGACAATCTTCAACACCATCTACCACTCCAACAACCTTGGTGTCATCCATGAACGTACTAATCAGACCGGCTACATTTTCCTCCAAATCGTTTATATGCACCACAAACAACAGAGGCCCCAGCATCGATCCCTGTGGAACATCACTAGTCACAACTTTCCATTCAGA
This sequence comes from Scyliorhinus canicula, assembly GCF_902713615.1. Classification (NCBI taxonomy): domain Eukaryota; kingdom Metazoa; phylum Chordata; class Chondrichthyes; order Carcharhiniformes; family Scyliorhinidae; genus Scyliorhinus; species Scyliorhinus canicula. The sequence goes on from NC_052148.1 coordinate 3,952,176, forward strand.
AAAATACCCTCCTACTGCTACCCTGTGCCTTCTGTGACCGAGCCAGTTCTGTATCCGCCTCACCTCTGATCCTTTGTGACTTCACATTTTGTACCAGCCTGCCAGTCGGCAGGTCATGTTACAGTTGTATAGACTTTGGTTCGGCCACATTTGGAATACTGCGTGCAGTCCTGATCGCCACATTAACAGAAGGATGTGGGGGCAGCAGGGTAGCATGGTGGTTAGCATAAATGCTTCACAGCTCCAGGGTCCCAGGTTCGATTCCCAGCTGGGTCACTGTCTGTGTGGAGTCTGCACGTCCTCCCCCTGTGTGCGTGGGTTTCCTCCGGGTGCTCCGGTTTCCTCCCACAGTCCAAAGATGTGCGGGTTAGGTGGATTGGCCATGCTAAATTGCCCGTAGTGTCCTAATAAATGTAAGGTTAGGGGGGGGGTTGTTGGGTTACGGGTATTGGGTGGATATGTGGGTTTGAGTAGGGTGATCATGGCTCGGCACAACATTGAGGGCCGAAGGGCCTGTTCTGTGCTGTACTGTTCTATGTTCTATGTTCTATGCCTTGGAGAGGGTGCAGAGGAGGTTCACCAGGATGTTGCCTGGTATGGAGGGTGCTAGCTATGAAGAAAGGTTGAGTAGATTAGGATTGTTTTCATTGGAAAGACAGAGGTTGAGGGGAGACCTGATTGAGGTCTACAAAATTATGAGAGGTATGGACAGGGTGGATAGCAACAAGCTTTTCCCAAGAGTGGGGGTGTCAGTTACAAGGGGTCACGATTTCAAGGTGAGAGGGGGAAAGGTTAAGGGAGATGTGCGTGGAAAGTTTTTTACGCAGAGGGTGGTGGGTGCCTGGAATGCTTTGCCAGCGGAGGTGGTAGAGGCGGGCACGATAGCATCATTTAAGAAGCATCTAGACAGGTATATGAATGGGCAGGGAACAGAGGGAAGTAGACCTTGGAAAATAGGCGACAGGTTTAGATAAAGGATCTGGATCGGCGCAGGCTGGGAGGGCCGAAGGGCCTGTTCCTGTGCTGTAATTTTCTTTGTTCTTTGTTCTTGTAAAAGGTTTTACTGAAGTCCACGTAAACAACATCCACCGCCTCCCCTCATCAATCATCTTTGTCACCTCCTCAAATAACTCAATCAAGTTAGTGAGGCACGACCTCCCCTTCACAAACCATGCTGTCTATCGCTAATGTGTCCATTTGTTTCCAAATGGATATAAATCCTGTCCCTTAGAATTCTCTCCAATAATTTCCATGACTACGGACGTGAGGCTCACCGACCTATTGTTTCCAGGATTATCCCTGCTACCTTTCTTAAACAGCGGCACAACATTAGCTATTCGCCAGTCCTCTGGGATCTCACCTGTAGCCAATGAGGATACAAAGATGTCAGTCAAGGCCCAGCAATTTCGTCCCTTACTTCCCTCAGTATTCTGGGGTAAATCCCATCTGGCTCTGGAGATTTATCTACCTTAATGTCTTTTAAAACACCCAGTACCTCCTACTTTTTGATGATACAGACAGTCCACACTCTCTACCAAGAATCGTTTTCCACAAAATCCCTTTCTTTGGTGAACACTGATGCAAAGTTCTCATTTAGCACCGCACCCATTTCCTCTGGCTTAACACACAGATTCCCCCCACTGTCCTTAAGTGGTCCAGTCCTTTCCCTGGCCACCTTCTTGCTTTTTACATCCGAAAAAAAGAATTGAATAAAAAGCTTTGGGATTCACTTTAATGCGACTTGCCAAGGACTTTTCATGACCCCTCCTCGCCCTCCTAATTTCCCACTTCAGTATCTTCTGTGGTAGTCACCACTGTTGTATATATCACTTCCGAGATGTATTACAGTCAGGCTCCTGTACTACAGGTAGGGGGGTAGATCCCTGCCTGCTGGCTCCGCCCAGTAGGCGGAGTATAAATGTGTGTGCTCACCGAGCTGCAGCCATTTCAGCAGCAGCTGCGGGAGGCTACACATCTCTGCGTAATAAAGCCTCGATTACACTCTACTCTCATCTCGTCGTAATTAATCTCTGATATTGAAGCCGGGTAAAGACCCGGAGGTGTGCGGGTCCTACAGGCCAATCTCCCTGATTAATGTAGACGCCAAGCTCCTGGCAAAGGTACTGGCGGTTAGAATGGAGGACTGCGTACCGGAGGTGATTGGGGAGGATCAAACTGGGTTCGTGAAAGGTAGGCAGCTGGCGGCCAACCTGAGAAGATTACTTAATGTGATAATGATGCCCCCGGCGGGTAGAGAGGTGGAGGTAGTGGTGGCAATGGACGCCGAGAAGGCCTTTGACCGGGTGGAGTGGGACTATCTATGGGAGGTGCTCGGACGGTTTGGGTTTGGGGAGGGATTGGTGGATTGGATCAAATTATTATATCAGGCCCCGAGGGCCAGCATCAGGACTAACAGAGAAGTGTCGGAGTACTTTAGGTTGTACCGAGGGACCAGACAGGGCTGCCCGCTCTCCCCGCTGCTGTTTGCGCTGGCCATAGAGCCGCTGGCGATTGCGCTGAGAGCCGCAGAGGGTTGGAAGGGGATGGTGAGGGGCGGGGTAGAACATAGGGTCTCTCTTTACGCAGACGACCTGCTCCTGTACGTGTCGGACCCAGTGGCCGGGATGGGAACTATACTGGGAATGCTGAGGAAGTTCGGCCAGTTCTCAGGATACAAATTAAATACGGTCAAGAGTGAAATGTTTGTGGTACAGGCAAGGGGCCAGGAGAACAGATTGAGAGGGCTACCGTTTAGGCTGGTTGAGGAAAATTTCCGGTATTTGGGAATCCAGGTGGCACGAGACTGGGGCAGGCTGCATAAGTTAAATTTGGCCAGGCTGGTGGAGCAAATGAAGGGAGAGTTTCGGAGATGGGATGCACTCCCGCTGTCGCTGGCAGGGAGGGTGCAGACTGTAAAGATGACAATCCTCCCTAGATTTTTGTTTATTTTTCAGTGCCTCCCGATCTTTATCCCACAGTCCTTCTTCAAAAGAGTTAACGGGCTGATCATGAGCTTTGTCTGGGCGGGAAAATCCCCGCGGGTGAAGAAGGCGATGTTGGAGAGGAACCGCAGCGAGGGAGGGCTGGCTTTGCCGAGTCTGATTAATTATTACTGGGCGGCCAACATCGCTATGATAAGGAAGTGGATGGTGGGTACGGGGTCTATTTGGGAGCGGGTGGAGGCGGCTTCGTGCAGGGGCTCCAGCTTGTCAGCCCTGGTCACGGCTCCTCTACCGCTGCCGCCGGCCAAGTACTCCACCAGCCCGGTAGTGGTGGCGACCCTGCGGATATGGGGCCAGTGGAGGAGGCATGTGGGAGAGATGGGCGCCAATCTGCGACAACCATCGGTTTGCCCCCCGGGAGTATGGATAGGGGGTTCCGAGTATGGCGGCAGCAGGGGAGGGAAGGGTGGGTGATATGTTCCTGGAAGGGAGCTTCGCGAGTTTGAGGAGCTTGGAGGAGAAAGTTGGGGTGGTAAGGGGAAATGATTTTAGATACCTACAGTTGCGGGACTTTGTTCGTAGACAGGTCCCATCTTTCCCACGCCTCCCGCCAATGGGGATCCTAGACAGAATAGTCTCTGGGAGGGACGAAGGGGAGGGTAGAGTCTCGGGTATTTATAAGGTGCTCATGAGGGAGGAAGGGTCCCAGACAGAGGAACTGAAACTTAAATGGGAGGAGGAGCTAGGCGGGGAAATGGAGGACGGGCTGTGGGCAGAGGCCCTGAGTAGGGTAAATTCGACCACGACATGTGCCAGGCTCGGGCTGATCCAATTTAAGGTCGTTCACCGGGCCCATATGACGGTGGCTCGGATGAGCAAATTCTTTGGGATAGAGGACAAATGCGCTAGGTGCGCAGGAGGACCAGCGAACCACGTTCACATGTTTTGGGCATGCCCTGAGCTGAGGGGGAACTGGGAGGGATTTGCGGGGGTCATGTCCCAGGTGCTAAAAACAAGGGTGGCGATGGGTCCAGGGGTGGCAATGTTTGGGGTTTCGGAAGACCCGGGCGTCCAGGGGGAGAAAGAGGCCGATGTTTTGGCCTTTGCTTCCCTGATAGCACGGCGACGAATATTATTGGCGTGGAGGGACTCAAAGCCCCCGAAGACTGAGTGGTGGCTTGCGGGCATGTCGAGTTTCCTGGGTATGGAAAAAATTAAGTTCGCCTTGAGGGGATCTGTACAGGGGTTCACCCGGAGGTGGCAACCATTTATTGACTTATTTGCGGGAGAGTGAGCGTCAGCAGGGGGGTGGGGGGGGGGGGTAGAGTAGAGTAGGAGGGAAAATATGGCGGGTAGTACCGGTGGGAGGGGAGCGGGCTTGTGCAATATGTTACGGTGGAAGTATTGAAAGTACGTGGATGTTTGCACATTTTTGCCTTTTTTGCTTCCTTTCTGATGATGTCTGTAACTGTTTATAAAGCCAAAAACTACCTCAATAAAATTGTTTATTAAAAAAAAAAGAAAGAGGGATGAGGTCTTGTGTCAGGAATTCGGGGAGCAAGGCTGGAGACTAAAGTGCAGCTTTTAATTAACCAATTAAAGAACTAATTTATCTAACCCTGAAAGCAAGTTAATTAATACTTACCTCCTCCTTACCCACCACTTGAACCCCCTGTTTGCACCAAAGTCTGAAAGCCCCCTCACTCAGCCAACCAGCACTCATTGCAGACACATACGTTTCTGGGCAATTTAAAAACCAATCTGTTGCCTGCTGAAAAAGTTCACATTTGTGCTCCAACTTCTTTACCTGTATCCTTCATTTTCCTTTAATTTCAATTTAATTACTGAACCAAGTTTGAAACAAATCTTACCAGGTCACTTTCAACTTGTTTTGAAGAATTCAAATTGGGTCATCGCTGAACTGCAGGCTTCCCATCTGACCTTGACTCAGGACAATACAAGCTTGTACTTCATCGACAATGCAACTAATTCTTTATGTGACCCATTTTGTTCTGAAATTTGTCTCTCCACAGTCACAAAAGGCACTACATACAACATGCAGTGCAGAAGGAGGCCATTTGGCCCATCGAGTCTGCACGGACCCACTTAAGCCCTCACTTCCACCCCATACCCATAACCCAATAACCCCTCCTAACCTTTTTTGGTCACTAAAGGCAATTTAGAATGGCCAATCCACCTAACCTGCACATCTTTGGACTGTGGGAGGAAACCGGAGCACCCGGAGGAAACCCACGCAGACACGGGGAGAACGTGCAGAATCCACACAGACAGTGACCCAGCGGGAATTGAACATGGGACCCAGGAGCTGTGAACCCACAGTGCTAATCACTTGTGCTACCGTGCTGCCCAAGGAATGGGTATGGCTATGTTCTCACAGTACTTCCACCACCAATTTAAAGGGAGCAATCTGTACCAGGGTTAGATACAGAACAAAGAACAATACAGCACAGGAACAGGCCTTTCGGCCCTCCAAGTCTGTACCGGTCATGATACCAACCTTGGCCAAAACCCTGAGGATTGCCTAGTGCCGTATCCCTCTCTACCCATCCTATCCAGTATCCCTCTATACCCATCCTATCCAGTATCCCTCTATACCCATCCTATCCAGTACCCCTCTATACCCATCCTATCCAGTATCCCTCTATACCCATCCTATCCAGTATCCCTCTATACCCACCCTATCCAGTATCCCTCTATACCCACCCTATCCAGTATCCCTTTATACCCATCCTATCCAGTATCCCTCTATACCCATCCTATCCAGTATCCCTCTATACCCATCCTATCCAGTATCCCTCTATACCCACCCTATCCAGTATCCCTCTATACCCATCCTATCCAGTATCCCTCTATACCCATCCTATCCAGTATTCCTCTATACCCACCCTATCCAGTATCCCTCTATACCCATCCTATCCAGTATCCCTCTATACCCATCCTATCCAGTATCCCTCTATACCCATCCTATCCAGTATCCCTCTATACCCATCCTATCCAGTATCCCTCTATACCCATCCTATCCAGTATCCCTCTATACACATCCTATCCAGTATCCCTCTATACCCATCCTATCCAGTATCCCTCTATACCCATCCTATCCAGTATCCCTCTATACCCACACTATCCAGTATCCCTCTATACCCATCCTAACCAGTATCCCTCTATACCCACCCTATCCAGTATCCCTCTATACCCATCCTATCCTGTATCCCTCTATACCCATCCTATCCAGTATCCCTCTATACCCATCCTATCCAGTATCCCTCTATACCCATCCTATCCAGTATCCCTCTATACCCATCCTATCCAGTATCCCTCTATACCCATCCTATCCAGTATCCCTCTATACCCACCCTATCCAGTATCCCTCTATACCCATCCTATCCAGTATCCCTCTATACCCACCCTATCCAGTATCCCTCTATACCCATCCTATCCAGTATCCCTCTATACCCATCCTATCCTGTATCCCTCTATACCCATCCTATCCAGTATCCCTCTATACGCATCCTATCCAGTATCCCTCTATACCCATCCTATCCAGTATCCCTCTATACCCACCCTATCCAGTATCCCTCTATACCCACCCTATCCAGTATCCCTCTATACCCACCCTATCCAGTATCCCTCTATACCATCCTATCCAGTATCCCTCTATACCCATCCTATCCAGTATCCCTCTATACCCATCCTATCCAGTATCCCTCTATACCCACCCTATCCAGTATCCCTCTATACCCACCCTATCCAGTATCCCTCTATACCCACCCTATCCAGTATCCCTCTATACCCATCCTATCCAGTATCCCTCTATACCCATCCTATCCAGTATCCCTCTATACCCATCCTATCCAGTATCCCTCTATACCCATCCTATCCAGTATCCCTCTACACCCATCCTATCCAGTATCCCTCTATACCCACCCTATCCAGTATCCCTCTATACCCACCCTATCCAGTATCCCTCTATACCCACCCTATCCAGTATCCCTCTATACCCATCCTATCCAGTATCCCTCTGTACCCACCCTATCCAGTATCCCTCTATACCCACCCTATCCAGTATCCCTCTATACCCATCCTATCCAGTATCCCTCTATACCCATCCTATCCAGTATCCCTCTATACCCATCCTATCCAGTATCCCTCTATACCCATCCTATCCAGTATCCCTCTATACCCACCCTATCCAGTATCCCTCTATACCCATCCTAACCAGTATCACTCTATACCCATCCTATCCAGTATCCCTCTATACCCATCCTATCCAGTATCCCTCTATACTCACCCTATCCAGTATCCCTCTATACTCATCCTATCCAGTATCCCTCTATACCCACCCTATCCAGTATCCCTCTATACCCATCCTATCCAGTATCCCTCTATACCCACCCTATCCAGTATCCCTCTATACCCATCCTATCCAGTATCCCTCTATACCCATCCTATCCAGTATCCCTCTATACCCACCCTATCCAGTATCCCTCTATACCCATCCTATCCAGTATCCCTCTATACCCATCCTATCCAGTATCCCTCTATACCCACCCTATCCAGTATCCCTCTATACCCATCCTATCCAGTATCCCTCTATACCCACCCTATCCAGTATCCCTCTATACCCACCCTATCCAGTATCCCTCTATACCCATCCTATCCAGTATCCCTCTATACCCACCCTATCCAGTATCCCTCTATACCCACCCTATCCAGTATCCCTCTATACCCATCCTATCCAGTATCCCTCTATACCCACCCTATCCAGTATCCCTCTATACCCACCCTATCCAGTATCCCTCTATACCCATCCTATCCAGTATCCCTCTATACCCATCCTATCCAGTATCCCTCTATACCCACCCTATCCAGTATCCCTCTATACCCATCCTATCCAGTATCCCTCTATACCCACCCTATCCAGTATCCCTCTATACCCATCCTATCCAGTATCCCTCTATACCCATCCTATCCAGTATCCCTCTATACCCACCCTATCCAGTATCCCTCTATACCCACCCTATCCAGTATCCCTCTATACCCACCCTATCCAGTATCCCTCTATACCCATCCTATCCAGTACATCCGCCAGCGCCTCTTAGAAGGGGCTACTCTCGACCTTGCGGCGACCATAAAACTCGCGACCTCACTAACGGTCGCCTCCCGTAATGTACAAGCGTATGGCCCCGACCGCACGGCACCCCCCTCCTGGACATCGTGGACCCCACCAGCAACCGCCCCATCGCTCACCCCACCAGCGACTCCGCCCCATCGCGCACCCCACCAGCGACCCCGCCCCATCCCTCACCCCACCAGCGACCCCGCCCCATCCCTCACCCCACCAGCGACCCCGCCCCATCCCTCACCCCACCAGCGACCCCGCCCCATCGCTCACCCCACCAGCGACCCCGCCCCATCGCTCACCCCACCAGCGACCCCGCCCCATCCCTCACCCCACCAGCGACCCCGCCCCATCGCTCACCCCACCAGCGACCCCGCCCCATCCCTCACCCCGCCAGCGACCCCGCCCCATCCCTCACCCCACCAGCGACCCCGCCCCATCCCTCACCCCACCAGCGACCCCGCCCCCAGCCAACCCCACCAGCGACCCCGCCCCATCCCTCACCCCACCAGCGACCCCGCCCCATCGCTCACCCCACCAGCGACCCCGCCCCATCCCTCACCCCACCAGTGACCCCGCCCCATCGCTCACCCCACCAGCGACCCCGCCCCATCCCTCACCCCACCAGCGACCGCCCCATCCCTCACCCCACCAGCAACCCCGCCCCCAGCCAACCCCACCAGCGACCCCGCCCCATCGCTCACCCCACCAGCGACCCCGCCCCATCCCTCACCCCACCAGCGACCCAACCCATCCCTCAAACCACCAGCGACCCCGCCCCATCCCTCACCCCACCAGCGACCCCGCCCCATCCCTCACCCCACCAGCGACCCCGCCCCATCCCACACCCCACCAGCGACCCCGCCCCATCCCTCACCCCACCAGCGACCCCGCCCCATCCCTCACCCCACCAGCGACCCCGCCCCATCCCTCACCCCACCAGCGACCCCGCCCCATCCCTCACCCCACCAGCGACCCCGCCCCATCCCTCACCCCACCAGCGACCCCGCCCCATCCCTCACCCCACCAGCGACCCCGCCCCATCGCTCACCCCACCAGCGACCCCGCCCCATCCCTCATCCCACCAGCGACCCCGCCCCACTCCCTCACCCCACCAGCGACCCCGCCCCATCCCTCACCCCACCAGCGACCCCGCCCCATCCCTCACCCCACCAGCGACCCCGCCCCATCCCTCACCCCACCAGCGACCCCGCCCCATCGCTCACCCCACCAGCGACCCCGCCCCCAATCCTCACCCCACCAGCGACCCCGCCCCATCCCTCACCCCACCAGCGACCCCCGCCCCATCGCTCATCCCACCAGCGACCCCGCCCCATCCCTCACCCCACCAGCGACCCCGCCCCATCCCTCACCCCACCAGCGACCCCGCCCCATCCCTCACCCCACCAGCGACCCCGCCCCATCCCTCACCCCACCAGCGACCCCGCCCCATCCCTCACCCCACCAGCGACCCCGCCCCATCCCTCACCCCACCAGCGACCCCGCCCCATCCCTCACCGCACCAGCGACCCCGCCCCATCGCTCACCCCACCAGCGACCCCGCCCCATCGCTCACCCCACCAGCGACCCCGCCCCATCCCTCACCCCACCAGCGACCCCGCCCCATCCCTCACCCCACCAGCGACCCCGCCCCATCCCTCACCCCACCAGCGACCCCGCCCCATCCCTCACCCCACCAGCGACCCCGCCCCATCCCTCACCCCACCAGCGACCCCGCCCCATCCCTCACCCCACCAGCGACCCCGCCCCATCCCTCACCCCACCAGCGACCCCCCCATCGTGGACCCCACCAGCGACCCCGCCCCATCCCTCACCCCACCAGCGACCCCGCCCCATCCTCACCCCACCAGCGACCCCGCCCCATCGCTCACCCCACCAGCGACCCCGCCCCATCCCTCACCCCACCAGCGACCCCGCCCCATCGCTCACCCCACCAGCGACCCCGCCCCATCCCTCACCCCACCAGCGACCCCGCCCCATCCGCTCACCCCACCAGCGACCCCGCCCCATCCCTCACCCCACCAGCGACCCCGCCCCATCGCTCACCCCACCAGCGACCCCGCCCCATCCCTCACCCCACCAGCGACCCCGCCCCATCCCTCACCCCACCAGCGACCCCGCCCCATCCCTCACCCCACCAGCGACCCCGCCCCATCGCTCACCCCACCAGCGACCCCGCCCCATCCCTCACCCCACCAGCGACCCCGCCCCATCCCTCACCCCACCAGCGACCCCGCCCCATCCCTCACCCCACCAGCGACCCGCCCCATCCCTCACCCCACCAGCGACCCCGCCCCATCGCTCACCCCACCAGCGACCCCGCCCCATCCCTCACCCCACCAGCGACCCCGCCCCATCCCTCACCCCACCAGCGACCCCGCCCCATCCCTCACCCCACCAGCGACCCCGCCCCCAGCCAACCCCACCAGCGACCCCGCCCCTAGCCAACCCCAATCCTGCGCTGCGCGGCAGCCAACCAACCCCGGGGGACCCAAGTGCTACTTCTGTGGACAGACAAAGGATCTCCGGCAGCGCTGCCCGGCGTGAAGCACACTCTGCAAGGCCTGAGGGAAGAAAGGGCATTTTGCTGCTGTGTGTCAGGCCCAATCGATCGCCGCGGTGACCAGGGCCCTTTGTTCCTGCACCCCCCACGTGCGACCTGTTGTTGCCGCCGTTTTCGCTCCCACAACCCACCTGCGGCCCATTGCCGCCGCAATGTTGCTTGCTTCAAGATACCTGAGGCCCATGGGCGCCACCATCTTCCCCGCCTCAAGACCCCTGCTCGTCGGGCCGCTCATCGCCTACCACTACCTTCCAACACCAGCTACAGCTCACCTCCATCATGATCGACCAGTCCCGGCCGCACAACCTCGCAACCGCATCGACTACGGTAAAGGTCAATGGGCACAAGACATCATGCCTTCTGGACTCCAGGAGCACTGAGAGCTTCATCCACCCCGATACGGTAAGGCGCTGCTCCCTCGCGGTACACCCCATCAACCAGAGAATCCCCCTGGCCTCCGGATCCCACTCCATGGCGATCCGGGGGTACTGCATCGTCCACCCTCACCGTCCAGGGCGTAGAGTTCAGCGGCTTCCGGCTCCACGTCCTCCCCAACCTCTGCGCTGCCTTGCTTCTCGGCCTGGACTTCCAGTGTAACTTCCAGAGCCTAACCCTGAAATTCGGCGGGCCCCTACCACCCCTTACTGTGTGCGGCCTCGCGACCCTTAAGGTCAACCCACCTTCTCTGTGCAAACCTAACCCCGGATTGCAAACCCGTCGCCACCAGGAGCAGGCGGTACAGTGCCCAGGGCAGGACCTTCATCAGGTCTGAGGTCCAGCGGCTGCTTCGGGAAGGCATCATCGAGGCCAGCAACAGCCCCTGGAGAGCCCAAGTGCTAGTTGTGAAAACTGGGGAGAAAAACAGGATGGTTGTTGACTACAGTCAGACCATCAATCGGTACACGCAGCTCGACGCATACCCCCTCCCACGCATATCTGATATGGTCAATCAGATCGCACAGTACCGGTTTCTCGACAGTGGACCTGAAATCTGCCAACCACCAGCTCCCCATCCATAAGGCGGACCGCCCGTACATTGCATTTTAAGCGGACGGTCGCCTTTACCACTTCCGTAGGGTTCCCTTCAGTGTCACTAATGGAGTCTCGGTCTTCCAATGGGAAATGGACAGAATGATTGACTGGTACAGACTGCGGGCCACTTTCCCGCACCTGGACAACGTCACCATCTGTGGCCATGATCAGCAGGACCATGACACCAACCTTCCCAAATTTCTCCACACCGCCAAACTCCTCAACCCAACCTACAACAAGGAGAAGTGCGTGTTCAGCACGAACCGCTTAGCCATCCTCGGCTCTGTGGTCCAGAACGGAGTTCTGGGGCCCGACCCCGACAGCATGCGCCCCCTCATGGAACTCCCCCTCCCCCACTGCCCCAAGACCCTCAAACGATGCCTGGGGTTCTTTTCGTACTGCCGCACAGTGGGTCCCAAACTATGCGGACAAGGCCCACCCACTCATCCAATCCACCGTTTTCCCACTGACGGCCGAGGCTCACCAGGCCTTCAACCGTATCAAGGCCGACATCGCCAAGGCCGCGATGCACACGGTCGACGAGACGCTTCCCTTCCAAGTCGAGAGCGATGCATCAGACGTCGTTTTGGTCACCACCCTCAACCAGGCAGGCAGGCCCGTGGCATTCTTTTCACGCACACTCCATGCCTCCGAAATTCGGCATTCCTCCGTTGAGAAGGAGGCCCAGGTAATCGTTGAAGCGGTGTGGCACTGGAGGCATTACCTGGCCGGCAGGAGATTCACTCTCCTCACTGACCAATGGTCGGTTGCCTTCATGTTCAACAACACACAGTGGGGCAAGATCAAAAATGATAAGATCTTGAGGTGGAGGATTGAACTCTCCACCTACAATGACGAGATTTTGTATCACCCCGGTAAGCTCAAAGAGGTACATGTGCCAGCACACAAGTGGACGAACTCCGGGCCCTACACGATGGTCCCTCTCACCCAGGAGTCACCCGTTTTTACCATTTAATCAAGGCCCGCAATCTGCCCTACTCCATCGCAGCAGTCAGGGTTATCACCATAGACTGCCAGGTCTGCGCAGAGTACAAACCACACTTCTACCGGCCAGACCATGCACGGCTGGTGTGGTGAGATAACCACTGTAGATATGTGTACTGCAGTAGGGGTATGTATGCCTGTACCTGTAATACAGGTTCCTCCGGTCAGCCCCTGCCGGCTAGCTCCGCCCACAGGGAGCTTGTGTATAAATATGCGCTAGCTTCACTGAGATACTATTCTACAGCCGCCGCCGGAGGAATAGCATCTCACAGCAATAAAGCCTCTCTTGTATTTCACTCGTGTCTTTGTGTACAATTGTTAGCGCCACAATTTATTGCTGTGAGATTTTCCTTACACCATGGACATCAGGCTCAAACCTGACTGCCTGCAGCTGGATCCGCAGTCGCCCCACGCCAGAAAAGACTTTGATCACTGGCTTGCAGTCTTCGAGGCCTACATATCTTCAATGGACCCTCCCCCGACGGAGGCTCAAAAACAACAGCTTCTTTACTCAAGACTCAGCTCCAGTGTGTTTCCGCTAATTCGAGATGCGCAAGACTACGCCAGGGCCATGGAACTGCTCAAGGAAAACTACGCACAGTCGACGAACACCCCGTTTGCGAGACATCCACTCTCTACTCGCGTCCAACAGCCGGGTGATCGATTGAGGACTTCTGGAGGGCCCTTATACCTCTGGTACGAGACTGCGACTGCCGGGCCCTCACAGCCACGGAACATTCTGATTTACTCATGCGCGATGCCTTTGTTACGGGTATTGCATCGGACCCCATCCGGCAACGACTTCTGGAAGGGGTCGCCCCCGACCTCGCGGCCGCAAAGGCCCTGGCGCTCTCCATGACGGCCAACTCCCATAGTACATGATCTTACTCCGCCAGCCACTCGGCCCACCCGTCCTAGCCCTCGTTCACCCCGCAAACGGCCCACCAGGCCCACCCGTCCTAGCCCTCGTTCACCCCGTAAACGCCCCGCCAGCAGCCGCCCCCGCGCACTATGCCTGCGCTGCCCGCCGCACCGCACCCCCCGGGGGTCCCCGATGCTACTTCTGCGGTCAGCATAAGCATCCCCGCCAACGCTGCCCGGCCCGCACCGCGACCTGCAAAGCTTGTGGCAAGAAAGGCCACTTTGCAGCGGTGTGTCAGTCCCGGACGGTTGCTGCTATCGTGCCCGCATTCCCCCCCTCGCCTCAGCCGATCGCACAATGGGCCCTGCCGTCTGCTGCCCCCGACCCCACGTGCGATCAGTGGGCGCCGCCATCTTTCACCGACCCGCCATGTGCGCATCATGGGCGTCGCCATTTTGTCCCGACCCCACAACGTGCGCTCCATGGGAGCCGCCATTTTGTCCGCCGACATCTTCTTCCTCACAGGTACTCCAGACGCTGCCATTTTGCCCTCCCCAGGACGGGACCACGGGACCCGGGTCGCAGCCGCTACTCATCGGACTCATCAGACTCATCGGCCGATCGCCCACTGCTCGCCTCCGTTACGCTCGACCAGTCCCGTCCTCGCAACCTGGCACCCTCTTCCACGACGGTGCTCGTCAACGGCCACGTGACCTCCTGCCTCATCGACTCTGGGAGCACCGAGAGCTTCGTCCACCCGGACACGGTAAGGCGCTATTCCCTTGCGATCCATCCCGCCGACCGGCAGATCTCCCTTGCCTCCGGTTCCCACTCTGTCCCGATCCGGGGTTTCTGCCTGGTTAAACTTACTGTACAGGGTGTGGAATTTGACCGTTTCCGTCTGTACATTCTCCCCGACCTCTGCACTTCACTCCTACTAGGCCTGGATTTCCAGTGCAACCTCCAGAGCCTCACCCTCAGATTCGGCGGACCCCTACCTCCCCTCACCGTTTGCGGCCTCGCGACCCTCAAGGTCGAGCCTCCCTCCCTCTTTGCCAATCTGACTGTGGATTGCAAGCCCGTCGCCACCAGGAGCAGACGGTACAGCACCCAGGACAAGGCCTTCATCAGGTCCGAAGTCCAGCGGCTGCTTCGGGAGGGTATCATCGAGGCCAGCAACAGCCCTTGGAGAGCCCAGGTGGTAGTGGTTAAAACTGGGGAGAAGCACAGGATGGTCGTGGACTACAGCCAGACCATCAACCGGTACACACAGCTCGACGCGTACCCCCTCCCCCGCATTTCTGATATGGTCAATCAGATTGCACAGTACCGGGTCTTCTCTACTATTGACCTGAAATCCGCCTACCACCAGCTCCCCATCCGTAAATCGGACCGTCCCTACAGCCTTCGAGGCGGACGGTCGCCTGTATCAATTTCTGAGGGTTCCCTTTAGCGTCACTAACGGGGTCTCGGTATTTCAACGAGAAATGGACCGAATGGTTGACCGGTACGGACTGCAGGCCACGTTTCCGTACCTCGACAATGTCACCATCTGCGGCCATGACCAGCAGGACAACCTTGCTAAATTCCTCCACACCGCATCCCTCGTTAACCTCACGTATAACAAGGAGAAGTGCGTGTTCCGCACAGGTCGTTTGGCCATCCCCGGCTACGTAGTCCAAAACAGACTACTGGGGACCGATCCCGACCGCATGCGCCCCCTCATGGAGCTTCCCCTCCCCCACTGCCCCAAGGCCCTCAAACGCTGCCTTGGGTTCTTTTCTTATTACGCCCAGTGGGTCCCACAATACGCAGACAAGGCCCGGCCACTTATCCAGTCCGCACATTTTCCCCTCTCGGCCGAGGCACAACAGGCCTTCGCCTGCATTCGATCTGACATAGCCAGGGCGGGGATGCACGCAGTAGACGAGACTCTGCCTTTCCAAGTAGAGAGCGATGCTTCAGATGTCGCACTTGCCGCCACGCTGAATCAGGCAGGCAGACCCGTGGCATTCTTTTCCCGCACCCTCTATGCCTCCGAAATTTGGCATTCCTATGTTGAGAAGGAGGCCCAGGCAATCGTTGAAGCGGTGCGGCACTGGAGGCATTACCTGGCCGGCAGGAGATTCACTCTCCTCACTGACCAACGGTCGGTAGCCTTCATGTTCAACAACACGCAGCGGGGCAAGATCAAGAATGACAAAATCTTGCTGTGGAGAATCGAGCTCTCCACCTATAATTACGAGATCTTGTATTGCCCCGTCAAACTCAACGAGCCCCCAGACGCCCTCTCCCGAGGTACATGTGCGAGTGCACAAGTGAACCAGCTCCGTGCCTTGCACGACAGCCTTTGCCATCCGGGGGTCACTCGCTTGTACCATCTGATCAAAGCCCGCAATCTGCCCTACTCCGTCGAGGAAGTACGGACAGCCACCAGAGACTGCCAGATCTGTGCTGAGTGCAAGCCGCACTTCTACCGGCCAGATCGCGCGCGCCTGGTGAAAGCATCCCGCCCCTTTGAACGCCTCAGCGTGGACTTCAAAGGGCCCCTTCCCTCCACCGACCGCAACACCTACATCCTTAGTGTGGTCGATGAATTTTCTAGGTTCCCCTTTGCCATCCCATGCCCGGATATGACGTCTGCCACCGTCATCAAGGCCCTGGATTCCATTTTCGCCCTGTTCGGTTTCCCCGACTATATCCACAGTGACAGGGGATCCTCGTTCATGAGCGATGAGCTGCGTCAGTTCCTGCTCAGCAGGGGTATCGCCTCCAGCAGGACGACCAGCTACAATCCCCGGGGAAACGGGCAGGTAGAGAGGGAGAACGGGACGGTATGGAGGGCCGTCCAGCTGGCCCTACGGTCCAGGAACCTCCTAGCCGCTCGCTGGCAGCAGGTCCTCCCTGACGCGCTCCATTCCATTCGGTCGCTACTGTGCACCGCAACTAACAGTACACCCCATGAACGTGTTTTTACCTTCCCCAGGAAGTCCACATCCGGGGTGTCGCTCCCGACGTGGCTCATGAATCCGGGCCCAGTCCTTCTCCGTAGGCTTCTCCTGGGGCAGCACGGTAGCATGGTGGTTAGCATAAATGCTTCACAGCTCCAGGGTCCCAGGTTCGATTCCCGGCTGGGTCACTGTCTGTGCGGAGTCTGCACGTCCTCCCCGTGTGTGCGTGGGTTTCCTCCGGGTGCTCCGGTTTCCTCCCACAGTCCAAAGATGTGCGGGTTAGGTGGATTGGCCATGATAAACTGCCCGTAGTGTCCTAAACAATAAGGTTAAGGGGGGGGTTGTTGGGTTACGGGTATAGGGTGGATACGTGGGCTTGAGTAGGGTGATCATGGCTCGGAACAACATCGAGGGCCGAAGGGCCTGTTCTGTGCTGTACTGTTCTATGTTCTATGTCTGGCACCACAAGGCGGAACCCCTGGTGGACAAAGTACGCCTTCTCCACGCCAACCCTCAGTATGCCTACGTGGAGTTCCCCGACGGCCGCCAGGACACAGTCTTGCTCCGGGACCTGGCTCCCTCAGGTGCCGATCCCACGCCCTTTCCCCCCCGCGCCACCCTCCTTTTCCCCGGCGCCCCCGTATTCATCAACACTGGGTCCATCCCTCGTCCCCCTTCCCACACTGGAGGACACGGAAGATTTCGGCTTGCTCTCGGAGTCATCCCGCCAGCAGCCAGCACCAACACCGCCAGCACCTGCACCATCGTTGCCATCACCGCCTGTGCCAACGTCACCACCACAGCTACGCCGATCACAGCGGAACGTCCGACCACCGATTCGGCTCAACCTGTAACCTGCTAACCGGATGGACTCCTGGTTTTCTGTTGTTTGGACCTTTTGTACATAGATCACTTTTTGTATTATAGTTCCACGTCACCCCCGCCGGACTCATTTTTTACAGGGGGTGAATGTGGTGATATAACCTCTGTAGACATGTGTACTTGCAGTAGGGGGATGTATGCCTGTACCTGTAATACAGGTTCCTCCGGTCAGCCCCTGCCGGCTAGCTCCGCCCACAGGGAGCTTGTGTATAAATATGCGTGTGAGTCACTGAGATCCTATTCTACAGCTGCCGCCGGAGGAATAGCATCACACAGCAATAAAGCCTCGATTGTACTTCACTCGAGTCTTTGTGTGAAATTGTTAGTGCCACACCTGGTGAAGGCCTCCCGCCCCTTTGAACACCTCAGCGTGGATTTCAAAGGGCCCCTCCCCTCCACTGAACGAAACACATGCTTTCTCAACGTGGTCGACGAATACTCCAGATTCTCCTTCGCCGTCCCATGGCCCGATCTGACGTCTGCCACCATCATCAAAGCCCTCAACATCATCTTCACTCTGTTTGGCTTCCCCGCCTACGTCTACAGTGACCGGGGATCATCATTTATGAGCGATGAGCTGTGCCAGTACCTGCTCAACAAGGGCATCACCTCGAGCAGGACGACCAGCTACAACCCCCGGGGAAACAGGCAGATTGAGGGGGAGAATGGGACGGTCTGGAAGGCCGTCCAGCTGGCCCTACGGTCCAGGAACCTCCCAGCCGCTCGCTGACAGCAGGTCCTCCCTGACGCCCTTCACTCCATCCGATCGCTACTTTGCATTGCGACTAATGCAACCCCCATGAATGTCTCCTTGCCTTCCCCAGGAAGTCCACCTCCTGGGTTTCGCTCCCAACATGGCTGGCAGCTCTAGGACCTGTTCTCTGCAAGCACGTGCGGCTCCACAAGGCAGACCCGTTGGTCGAGAGGGTACAGCTACTTCACGCCAACCCACAGTATGCCTACATAGCGTACCCCGACGGCCGCCAAGACACAGTCTCCCTCCCGAGTGGATCCCGGGCGCTTTCTCAAGCAGACAGAACCGGTCTCTTAACTGGTGTGGGCACAGGGCCAGGGATCCAATTGGCAAATGGATCACCTCCACAGTGGCATCCTGGCACTGACTGACCCACACTGGGATGCCCCAGTATGATTGTTGCCATCTCCTCCACCATTGCCGCTCGCGCCATCTCCGGCTGTTCCGGACCCCTAGGGCACTGATAGGATGCACACGGCAACGTCAGATTCCGACTCCACAATGGAGACATAACCAACGGGAATTGCCAAAGGCCCAGGCGCAGATGTAGAAACGGCTATGGCAGCGCCGCTTCGCCGTTCTGTTTGGAGACGGCGGTACATGCGTCTGGACCCCGCGTGGACGAGGTTGAGCAGCAGCCGTAGGCAAAGAGGACCAGAAGGCTTTATCCGACGCCGTTCAGGACTAGGGGGAGAGGAGTGTTGTATCCCTCACAGAGGTCACAGGATGTGGATTATTAAATCCACCGTGACCTTGGCGGAATATGTTAAAAAGGGAAGCCTGTTGGATATAAAAATCCCGATCCGTGGCGGAGAGAACCCTTCGAGTAGAGTTTGTATTTTGTGCGTATATATATATTTTTGTTCAGCCTCCATCACCGTTTACTGTCGTCACTCTATCAGGATTCAGCAGGGGTGTTCCATGCAACATGCCATTCAATGGAAAGTAGTCCATGCCTCAGGCTGCCTCTTTCCCAACAGCAGCTCGAGGAGTCTCTGTTCCAAGTGTATCTATGTTGTGTGAGGTTGCAATCTGAGTGAGCTCCTCCTGAACCTTTGGTAACCTTTCAACCCCATGGTCCCAATCTTTGACCAGCTGGTGCAGACCTACACTTTGGCCAGTCCTGGGCTTGGCCAAGGTGGCCATTAACGGTTCCAGACAGTGGGCGGCGAGCAGATAGTTTGACCCGACTGCCTGCTTCCATTCAGTGTTTACGCCTGTCCCAGGGTCTCCATGGAGAGGGAATAAACTGTGTCTACCAGTTTGAAACAGGTTTACACTGTGGAGGGGTTGCCCGTTTTCGCTCCCAACAACGTCGCCAATACTGTTGCTAATATTCATGATATAGAACATAGAACAGTACAGCACAGAACAGGCCCTTCGGCCCTCGATGTTGTGCCGAGCAATGATCACCCTACTCAAACCCACGTATCCACCCGTATACCCGTAACCCAACAATCCCCCCATTAACCTTACACTACGGGCAATTTAGCATGGCCAATCCACCTAACCCGCACATCTTTGGACTGTGGGAGGAAACCGGAGCACCCGGAGGAAACCCACGCACACACAGGGAGGACGTGCAGACTCCGTGCAGACAGTGACCCAGCCGGGAACCGAACCTGGGACCCTGGAGCTGTGAAGCATTTATGCTAACCACCATGCTACCGTGCTGCCCCAACCACAAGCCTTCCCTTATATCGATCTATTGACCACACAACCAGTTAGTTAGTTCAAAAGATGGTTTAGTTACATACACAAGAGTTACCTCGACATTCAAACACAATATCTACTGCCAGTTAAACTACACCCATCAGCTACAATAACCGAGACTTAACTTCAGAGTGACCGGCACTGTGCAAATGGATACGGCCTTTATCTGGATTTCACTTGGCTGTTTCGAAGAAAGCGGCTCTGTCTCTGCTGGGCTCATCCGTCAGGGAGAGATCGTTGGTCTTGAACTTAGCTGGCTGTTCCTGCTACAATTGGGTTGGCACAGGCCGGATCCAAGAGAGACAGAATACATGGCCGAGCTCTCTTTTATCCCTCTGGGATTTCGCGCTCTTTGGGACGGTCCTTAACCTTGGACCCAATAGTTCGACAGGGCTCTGATCACTGTCTTCGATTTCGGCCAATAAAGGGGCGGGTGCCTTGGTGGCTGGGTGGGTCCTTAGCACAACTTGGTAGTTGTGCTTTCTGAGTAAGGGGAGTGGCTCCGATCAGTGTGTGGCTGTACCGGTTGCTTGATTGGAGTTCTATTGTCCTGGGAAAATGGGCCATTAAAATGCAAACGAGCGGGGGTTTTGATCAGGTCTGGTTACCTGTGTTTTAGATACACGTAGGCTCTGTATCAATCCGAGTCCTGGTTGGCCATAATTCCCATGGTCCTTTGCAGGTGGCCATCTTACATGGCTACAGAGGCCAAACGGCAATTTAATTAATTTCCCTTTAAACTTTATTATTTTTAACAGAGCCCCTTGAAGGGGCTATTAATTGGTTATTTGTTTCATTCATGACTGTTAAGTGTATAAAAAAGAATTGCTGGGACACTGGATGTGAGTCAAGAGACTTGTAAGATTGCAATCCCCTAAACAGGGACTGTTTAGCTCACTGGGCTAAATCACTGGCTTTTAAAGCAGGCCAGCAGCACGGTTCAATTCCTGTAACAGCCTCCCCGGACAGGCGCCGGAATGTGGCGACTAGGGGCTTTGCACAGTAACGTCATTGAAGTCTACTCGTGACAATAAGCGATTTTCATTTTCATTTCATTAAAGCTATTATCAAGATAAAGTCTCCTTTCCTTCACCACCTTGCTTAGAACTATTGAACATCCACTGCTGGGCTCTGCTGGTGTTCGGAGATCCACTGCTGGGGTCTGCTGGTGTTCGGAGATCCACTGCTGGGGTCTGCTGGTGCTCGGAGATCCACTGCTGGGGTCTGCTGGTGCTCGGAGATCCACTGCTGGGGTCTACTGGTGCTCGGAGATCCACTGCTGGGGTCTGCTGGTGCTCGAAGATCCATTGCTGGGGTCTGCTGGTGCTCGGAGATCCACTGCTGGGGTCTGCTGGTGCTCGGAGATCCACTGCTGGGGTCTGCTGGTGCTCGGAGATCCACTGCTGGGGTCTGCTGGTGCTCAGAGATCCACTACTGGAGTCTGCTGATGCTGAGACACCCCCACATGGTCAATTGTAACTGTGCAGCATGTACTGTCAATGAATCTTTGCTGAAATGCCAATAAATTGCTCTGTATGTTTCACACAGGTTCTCACTTTCTCCAGAAAAAGCTACTTGAAGAACTAACGGATTACAAGTTTGTCTTCCCACATGTCCTATCTGGGAAAGGGAGCCGGAGAATAGCTACATTGCCTCAGGTAATTAATCTCACAGGGTTATACAGGGTGAGTGTATCAACTCAACCAAATCTGCTACTCCCCCAAAGAATATATTCTGGGCACGAAAATATCTCAGGATAGAGGGTCAAATACAGAATAGAAGGGATATTTGTGAGTGAGTGAGGTGACCTGAGATTGTCCTCAATGAATATATTCACCAGATTTGACAAAAGAGGGGAATTAAACATACAGGGATGAATGTTTTTGGGGGTGGGTACATATTCCTCCCAGTATCACCCCTCCCCGTCCCTATCCACAGTCGAACAGTCATTCTTTAGCCTGTTAATTTGAAAAGTGGCTGCTGGCACCGGGAATGCACTCGGGGAGGCCTTAACAAGGGGACAGGAAGTCCCGCCCTGGACAGCTGCACCGGGAATGCACTCGGGGAGGCCTTAACAAGGGGACAGGAAGTCCCGTCCTGGACAGCTGCACCGGGAATGCACTCGGGGAGGCCTTAACAAGGGGACAGGAAGTCCCGTCCTGGACAGCTGCACCGGGAATGCACTCGGGGAGGCCTTAACAAGGGGACAGGAAGTCCCGTCCTGGACAGCTGCACCGGGAATGCACTCGGGGAGGCCTTAACAAGGGGACAGGAAGTCCCGTCCTGGACAGCTGCACCGGGAATGCACTCGGGGAGGCCTTAACAAGGGGACAGGAAGTCCCGTCCTGGACAGCTGCACCGGGAATGCACTCGGGGAGGCCTTAACAAGGGGACAGGAAGTCCCGCCCTGGACAGCTGTCGGCCAATCACCTCCTCACTCCCCATCTACAAGACGCATGTCGGGAATGTGATGGAACATTCCCCACTTGCCTGGATGAGAGCAACTCCAACAACACTCAAGAGGCTCAACACCATCCAGGACAAAGTAGCCCATTTGATTGGTTCCCCACCCACAAACATTCACTCACCGACACACACTGGTTGCCGTGTGTACCGTCTACACGATGCACTGCAGGAACTAACGATGTCGCCCAGGCAGCGATGCCAACATGACATTAACAAATTTTTAAAAAGTCTATACCCCCTCCTGACCCCAGCTTCGACTGTGCTCTCATGCAGAGTGGGACTTGGGAAAACACCCCTTCCTCAGGCTTTGACTGTGGAAAATGCTGTGCATTATTAGTAAAATTGGATCGCAGGCAAAATGTGGGATTTGGAAAATACACACTGTAGGTTATTATAAAATAACTCAGAGACAGGTGGTAAGAGGAAATCAGTAGCATTTGACTGTCTCACTCCTGTCTGTAACATGAGCCCAGTATCTGATGTGTTGGGCAGGTTGGGTCGACGTGGACTGCACTTGATGCAGTGTAGCGAGAGACAGACCTCTTAACACTGGGGAAGATCCAACACAATTTTATTCAACGTTTTAACTAATGTACATGCTCAGCTGTGGGTCGACACTATACTGAATTGGCTGTAGACCTTGTACTCACCTGACCAGACTTACTAGCTACCGCATGGTGTTTGCACTGACTAGCTCGTGGACTCTGACTGTCTCAGCGGCTGGGTCCAGAGAGAGAGCGGGAAACCTAGTGCCCTCTGGCTTCATAGTGGTCGTGTGCTGTTTGGTGATTGGCTGCTTTGTGCTTTGTGCTTACTGGTCACCCTGTGTGTCAATCATTGCCTGTCTGCATTCCATTATATACATGGGTGGATATTATGACAGTCTCCAGGTAACGTTCCCCATCCCTGTTACATCAATGTCCAAAACTCAGGCTCCAATTCATCAACTCTGACCTCACATTGATCCATCGCCCACACTTACTGCGGATATGGCTGCTGTGAATCACACAGTTGGAAACAAATTCAACGCTAACTTTCAAAAAGGAATTCAATAAATAACTGAAGGAGAGAGATTTATTGTTGCTTTGTATTCATTTATGGAATGTGGATGTTACAGATAAGACCAGCATTTATTGCACAAGGCTAGCGGCCCTTGAGACTGTGAGCGAGCTCAGCCAATGAATAGAATAGTTCAGAGCCAACCACTTGGCTGTGGCTCTGGAGTCACTTAAAGCCAGACTGCCGAATGATGGCAGGTTGGGTGGGAGCCAGGCTGCCGAATGATGGCAGGTTGGGTGGGAGCCAGGCTGCCCAATGATGGCAGGTTGGGTAGGAGCCAGGCTGCCGAATGATGGCAGGTTGGGTAGGAGCCAGGCTGCCGAATGATGGCAGGTTGGGTGGGAGCCAGGCTGCCGAATGATGGCAGGTTGGGTAGGAGCCAGGCTGCCGAATGATGGCAGGTTGGGTGGGAGCCAGGCTGCCGAATGATGGCAGGTTGGGTGGGAGCCAGGCTGCCGAATGATGGCAGGTTGGGTAGGAGCCAGGCTGCCGAATGATGGCAGGTTGGGTGGGAGCCAGATTGCCGAATGATGGCAGGTTGGGTGGGAGCCAGGCTGCCGAATGATGGCAGGTTGGGTGGGAGCCAGGCTGCCGAATGATGGCAGGTTGGGTAGGAGCCAGGCTGCCGAATGATGGCAGGTTGGGTGGGAGCCAGGCTGCCGAATGATGGCAGGTTGGGTGGGAGCCAGGCTGCCGAATGATGGCAGGTTGGGTGGGAGCCAGGCTGCCGAATGATGGCAGGTTGGGTGGGAGCCAGGCTGCCGAATGATGGCAGGTTGGGTGGGAGCCAGGCTGCCGAATGATGGCAGGTTGGGTGGGAGCCAGGCTGCCGAATGATGGCAGGTTGGGTGGGAGCCAGGCTGCCGAATGATGGCAGGTTGGGTGGGAGCAAGTTGACATTCGTTGGAAAGAGCGTAAACAGACTGAAAGGGCTGAATAGTAGCCTTCTGCGATATTCTCTGGCCATTCCGGGAGGTAACTGGTCCTTCTGTAAAATCCTGTAGAGGTTCTCAAGGTGGAGGGAGCCATGTATTCATGCAGATATTGGCCGGGGTTCTCCATTCTGGGTTTGCCCCATTACTGTGGCTGCTCCCAGTGAGAAGGGAGAATTGGCGTCTCAGCCAGTACTCCATTCACTGCAGCGGGAATGGGAAATCCTGCTCCCAGTGAGAAGGGAGAATTGGTGTCTCAGCCAGTACTTCATTCACTGCAGCGGGAATGGGAAATCCTGCTCCCAGTGAGAAGGGAGAATTGGCGTCCCAGCCAGTACTCCATTCACTGCAGCGGGAATGGGAAATCCTGCTCCCAGTGAGAAGGGAGAATTGGCGTCTCAGCCAGTACGGCATTCACTGCAGCGGGAATGGGAAATCCTGCTCCCAGTGAGAAGGGAGAATTGGCGTCTCAGCCAGTACTCCATTCACTGCAGCGGGAATGGGAAATCCTGCTCCCAGTGAGAAGGGAGAATTGGTGTCTCAGCCAGTACTCCATTCACTGCAGCGGGAATGGGAAATCCTGCTCCCAGTGAGAAGGGAGAATTGGTGTCTCAGCCAGTACTTCATTCACTGCAGCGGGAATGGGAAATCCTGCTCCCAGTGAGAAGGGAGAATTGGCGTCCCAGCCAGTACCCCATTCACTGCAGCGGGAATGGGAAATCCTGCTCCCAGTGAGAAGGGAGAATTGGCGTCTCAGCCAGTACGGCATTCACTGCAGCGGGAATGGGAAATCCTGCTCCCAGTGAGAAGGGAGAATTGGCGTCTCAGCCAGTACTCCATTCACTGCAGCGGGAATGGGAAATCCTGCTCCCAGTGAGAAGGGAGAATTGGTGTCTCAGCCAGTACTCCATTCACTGCAGCGGGAATGGGAAATCCTGCTCCCAGTGAGAAGGGAGAATTGGTGTCTCAGCCAGTACTTCATTCACTGCAGCGGGAATGGGAAATCCTGCTCCCAGTGAGAAGGGGGAATTGGTGTCTCAGCCAGTACTCCATTCACTGCAGCGGGAATGGGAAATCCTGCTGGAGTGGGATGGACGGAGAATCCCCCCCAGTATTTACTCTTCAAATAAATTACTATCCTGTGAGAAATATGGGAGTTTCAGTGAGCACATCATGGTTTAATAACAGATAATTGTTCTCAATACAGAGGGTCTATCCGAACCATGTCAGCATCTCAATGGAGCTGGAGGGAGAGGACATAACACTGGAACTCAGCAGAAACACGTGAGTAAATCTCTCTTTGTAGAAGGACCAGTAAGGTTCGTTCAGTAATCCACTGGGCTCGTGTTAGTGCTCACTCTGTCTTGAATGTGCACGTTGGTGAGCAGTTTCTATTTAATATTAATGTTACGACATCCTGGGCTCGTGTACGGTCAGTTCTATGGGAGATTCAAAGTGCGCGAGGGGAGCCAGAGATATAAAAGAGTGTAAAAGGAGCCAGGAAAATGTTTTTAAACATCATTTAAAGGATGTGGGCATCGCTGGTTAGGCCAGTATTTATTTCCCATCCCGAGTTACCCTTCAGAAGGTGGTGGGTGAGCTGCCTTCTTGAACAGCTGCAGTCCCTGAGGTGTAGGTACACCCACTGTGCTGTTAGGGAGGGAGTTCCAGAATGTTGCCCCAGCGACAGTGAAGGAACGGAGATATATTTCCAAGTCAGGGTGGTGAATGATTGGAGGGAGACCTTCCCGTACAGGCCTCCCCGAACAGGCGCCGGAATGTGGCGACTAGGAGCTTTTCACAGTCACTTCATTAAAGCCTACTTGTGACAATAAGTAGTTATTATTTTTATTAGGTGGTGGGGTTCCCAGGTATCTGCTGCTCTTGTCCTTCTAGATGGTAGAGGTCTTGGGTTTGGAAGGTGCTGTCTAAGGAGCCTTGGTGAGTTACTGCAGTGCATCTTGTAGATGGTACACACGGCTGCCACGGTTCGTCGGTAGATGGTACAAGCGGGGCTGCTTTGTCCTGGATGGTGTTAAGTTTCTTGAGTGTTGTTGGAGCTGCGCTCATCCAGGCAAGTGGAAAGTACTCCATCTCACTCCTGACTTGTGCCTTGTAGATGGTGGACAGGCTTTGGGGGTTCAGGAGGTGAGTTGCTCTCTGTAGGATTCCTAGCCTTTGACCTGCCCTGGTAGCCACAGTATTAATGTGGCTGGGTCCAGTTCAGTTTCTGATCAATGGTAACCCCCAGGATGTTGATTGTGGGGATTCAGTGATGGTAATGCCATTGAATGTCAAGGGGTGGTGGTTAGATCCTCTCCTGTAGGAGATGGTCATTGCCTGGTACATATGTGGCGTGAATGTAACTAGCCCCTTGTCAGCCCCAAGCCTGGATATTGTCCAGGTCTTGCTGCATTTGGACACGGACTGCTTCATTATCTGAGGAGTTGCGAATGAGGTGCTGAACATTGTGCAGTCATCGCAAACATCCCCACTTCTGACCTTATGATGGAAGGGAGGTCATTGATGAAGCAGCTGAAGATGGTTGGGGCCGAGGACACGACCCTGAGGAACTCCTGCAGTGATGTCCTGGAGCTGAGATGATTGACCTCCAACCACCACAACCATCTCCCTTTGTGCCGGGTATGACTCCAACCAGCGGAGAGTTTCCCCCTGATTCCCATTGACTCCAGTTTAGCTAGGGTTCTGAGGAAGTATAGGTGCTGTTGTGCTTTCTTGGTCGTAGCATTATTGTGGGTGAACCAGGACAGATTGTTAGAGATGTGCACCCCGAGGAATTTGAAGCTGTCAGCCATCTCCACCTCGGCTCCGTTGATGCTGACAGGGGTGTGTACGATACTTTGCATCCTGAAGTCAATGACCAGCTCTTTAGTTTTGCTGGCATTGAGGGAGAGATTGTTGTCGCTGCACCACTCCACCAGGTTCTCTATCTCCCTTCTCTATCCTGACTCGTTTTGTTCTCAGCAAACTTGAAGATGGAATTGGAGGCAAATTGTGCCACGCAGCCGCATGTGTACAGGGAGTATAGCAGGGGGTTGAGTACGCAGCCTTGCGGGGCCCCGGTGTGGAGGACTATCGTAGAAGAGGTGTTCCCAAGGAGAAAATGCTGGAAAATCTCAGCAGGTCTGGCAGCATCTGTAGGGAGAGAAACGTTTCGAGTCCAGGTGACTTTTTGTCAAAGCTAAAAGACAGAGAAAATGAGAAATATTTATACTGTGGAGTGAGAGAATAAAAGTTGAGTCATAGCCACAGAAACCAAGGGAACAGAGTGCTAATAGCCACAGAAACCAAGGGAACAGAGTGCTAATAGCCACAGAAACCAAGGGAACAGAGTGCTAATAGCCACAGAAACCAAGGGAACAGAGTGCTAATAGCCACAGAAACCAAGGGAACAGAGTGCTAATAGCCACAGAAACCAAGGGAACAGAGTGCTAATAGCCACAGAAACCAAGGGAACAGAGTGCTAATAGCCACAGAAACCAAGGGAACAGAGTGCTAATAGCCACAGAAACCAAGGGAACAGAGTGCTAATAGCCACAGAAACCAAGGGAACAGAGTGCTAATAGCCACAGAAACCAAGGGAACAGAGTGCTAATAGCCACAGAAACCAAGGGAACAGAGTGCTAATAGCCACAGAAACCAAGGGAACAGAGTGCTAATAGCCACAGAAACCAAGGGAACAGAGTGCTAATAGCCACAGAAACCAAGGGAACAGAGTGCTAATAGCCACAGAAACCAAGGGAACAGAGTGCTAATAGCCACAGAAACCAAGGGAAACAGAGTGCTAATAGCCACAGAAACCAAGGGAACAGAGTGCTAATAGCCACAGAAACCAAGGGAACAGAGTGCTAATAGCCACAGAAACCAAGGGAACAGAGTGCTAATAGCCACAGAAACCAAGGGTTCTATTGGCAGTCCCCAGAGAGAACAAAAGGTGTGAAAGGCCAAACGGCAAAGAAACTAACATCAAAGAACAAAGAACAAAGAAAATTACAGCACAGGAACAGGCCCTTCGGCTCACCCAGCTTGCGCCGATCCAGATCCTTTATCTAAACCTGTTGTCTATTTTCCAAGGATCGACTTCCCTCTGTTCCCCGCCCATTCATATATCTGTCTAGATGCATCTTAAATGATGCTATCGTGCCCGCCCCTACCACCTCCACTGGCAAATCGTTCCAGGCACCCACCACCCTCTGCGTAAAACACTTTCCACACACATTTCCCTTAAACTTTCCCCCTCTCACCTTGAAATCGTCACCCTTTGTAATTGACACCCCACTCTTGGAAAAAGCTTGTTGCTATCCACCCTGTCCATACCTCTCATAATTTTGTAGACCTCAATCAGGTCCCCCCTCAACCTCCGTCTTTCCAACAAAAACAATCCTAATCTACTCAACCTTTCTTCATAGCTGGCACCCTCCATACCAGGTAACATCCTGGTGAACCTCCTCTGCACCCTCTCCAAGGCATCCACATCCTTCTGGGAATGTGGCGACCAGAACTGCACGCAGTATTTCAAATGTGGCCTAACCAAAGTCCGATACAACTGTAACATGACCTGCTGTCTCTTGTACTCAATACCCCGTCCGAAGAAGGCAAACATGCTGTATGCCTTCTTGACCACCCTATCGACCTGTGTTGCCACCTTCAGGGTACAATGGACCTGAACTCCCAGATCTCTCTGTACATCAATTTTCCCCAGGACTCTTCCATTGACCGTATAGTCCGCTCTTGAATTAGATCTTCCAAAATGCATCATCTCGCATTTGCCTGGATTGAACTCCATCTGCCATTTCTCTGCCCAACTCTCCAATCTATCTATATTTTGCTGTATTCGCTGACAGTCCTCCTCGCTGTCTGCAACTCCACCAATCTTAGTATCATCTGCAAACTTGCTCATCAGACCACCTATATCTTCGTCCAAATCATTTATGTATATCACAAACAACAATGATCCGAGCACGGATCCCTGTGGAATGCCACTAGTCACCTTTCTCCATTTTGAGACACTCCCTTCCACCACTACTCTCTCCTGTTGCCCAGCCAGTTCTTTATCCATCTAGCTAGTACACCCTGAACCCCATGCAACCTCACTTTTTCCATCAACCTGCCATGGGAAACCTTATCAAACGCCTTACTAAAGTCCATGTATATGACATCTACAGCCCTTCCCTCATCAATTAACTTTGTCACTTCCTCAAAGAATTCTATTAGGTTTGTAAGACATGACCTTCCCTGCACAAAACCATGCTGCTTATCACTGATAAGTCTATTTTCTTCCAGATGTGAATAGATTCTATCCCTCAGTATCTTCTCCAACAGTTTTCCTACCACTGACGTCAAGCTCACAGGTCTAGAATTCCCTGGATTATCCCTGCTACCCTTCTTAAACAAAGGGACAACATTAGCAATTCTCCAGTCCTCCGGGACCTCACCCGTGCTCAAGGATGCTGCAAAGATATCTGTTAAGGCCCCAACTATTTTGTCCCTCCCTTCCCTCAGCAACCTGGGATAGATCCCATCCGGACCTGGAGACCTGTCCACCTTAATGCCTTTTAGAATACCCAAAACTTCCCCTTCCTTCTGCCGACTTGAACTAGAGTATTTGAACATCCATCCCCTGCCTCAACATCCGTCATGTCCCTCTCCTTGGTGAATACCGATGCAAAGTATTCATTTAGAATCTCACCCATTTCCTCTGACTCCACGCATAAATTTCCTCTTTTGTCTTTGTGTGGGCCAATCCTTTCTCCAGTTACCCTCTTGCTCCTTATATACGAATAAAAAGCTTTGGGTTTCTCCTTAACCCTGTTAGCCAAAGATATTTCATGACCCCTTTTAGCCCTCTTTATTGCGCGTTTGAGATTTGTCCTACTTTCCCGATTTTCCTCCAAAGCATCATCAGTTTTAAGTTGCCTAGATCTTATGAATACTTTTTCATCTTAGCTAGTCTCACAATTCCACCCGTCATCCATGGTTCCCTAATCTTGCCATTTCTATCCCTCATTTTCACAGGGACATGTCTGTCCTGCAATCTTAATCAACCTTTCCTTAAAAGACTCCCATATTTCAAATCTGGATTTACCCTTAAACAGCTGCTCCCAGTCCACATTCCCGAGCTCCTGCCGAATTTTGTTATACTCGGCCTTTCCCCAATTTAGCACTCTTCCTTCAGGACCACCCTCATCTTTGTCCATGAGTATTCTAAAACTTACGGAATTGTGATCGCTATTCCCAAAGTAATCACCGACTGAAACATCAACCACCTGGCCGGGATCATTCCCCAATACCAGGTCCAGTATGGCCCCTTCCCGAGTTGGACTATTTACATACTGCTCTAAAAAACTCTCCTGGATGCTCCTTACAAATTCTGCTTCATCTACGCCTTCAACACTACCTGAGTCCCATTCAATGTTGGGGAAAGTTAAAATCTCCCATCATGACCACCCTATTGTTCCTACATTTTTCTATAATCTGTCTACATATTGGTACCTCTACTTCACGCTCGCTTTTGGGAGGCCTGTCGTAAAGTCCCAAAAATGTTACTGCACCCTTCCTATTTCTTAGATCTACCGACATTGCCTCAGTGCTCAAATCCTCAATAATGCCCTCCTTAATCACAGATGTGATATCATCTCTGACGAGCAATGCAACTCCTACACCCCTTCTACCTCCCTCTCTATCCCTCCTGAAGCCTCTATACCCTGGGATATTTAGTTGCCAGTCCTGCCCTTCCCTCAACCAAGTCTCAGTAATGAAAAATGAAAAAATGAAAATCGCTTATTGTCACGAGTAGGCTTCAATGAAGTTACTGTGAAAAGCCCCTAGTTGCCACATTCCGGTGCTTGTCCGGGGAGGCTGGTACGGGAATCGAACCGTGCTGCTGGCCTGCTTGGTCTGCTTTAAAAGCCAGCGGTTTAGCCTGGTGAGCTAAACCAATACCAATAGCATCATATTCCCAGGTACTGATCCAAGCCCTAAGTTCATCTGCCTCACCTGCTACACTTCTCGCATTAAAACAAATGCACCTCAGACCACCTGTCCCTTTGCGTTCATCATCTCTTCCCTGTCTACTCTTCCCCTTAGTCACAATGAGTTTATTATCTAGTATCTTACTGGCATTAGTTGCTGCCTCTTTACTGACCTCTAACTTCCTAATCTGGTTCCCATCCCCCTGCCACATTAGTTTAAAATCTCCCCAACAGTGTTAGCAAAAGCACCCTTGATAACGTTGGTTCTAGTCCTTCCCAGGTGTCGTCCATCCGATTTGTAATGGTCCGACCACCTCCAGAACCGGTTCCAATGTCCCAGAAAATCTGAACCCCTCCCTCCTGCACCATTTCTAAAGCCACGTATTCATACTGACTATTCTTGAATTTCTACTCTGACTGTCCTGTGGCACTGGTAGCAATCCTGAGATTACTACCTTTGAGGTCCTACTTTTTAACTTATCTCCTAACTCCCTAAATTCTGATTGTAGGACCTCATCCCGTTATTTACCTATATCGTTGGTGCCTATATGCACCACGACAACTTGCTGTTCACCCTCCCCCTTCAGTATGTCCTGCAGCCGATCGGAGACATCCCTGACCTGAGCACCCGGGTCTCTGTATTCGGGAGTCTCGTTTTCGACCACAGAAACGCCTGTCTACTCCCCTTACAATTGAATCCCCTATGACTATAGCCCTGCCAGTCTTTTTCCCGCCCTTCTGTGCAGCAGAGCCAGCCATGGTGCCATGAGCCTGGCTACTACTGCCTTCCCCTGGTGAGTCATCTCCCCCAACAGTATCCAAAACGGTATATCTGTTTTGGAGGGAGATGACCGCAGGGGACACCTGCACTGCCTTCCTGCTCTTTCTCTTCCTTTTGGTCACCCATTCCCTTTCTCCCTCAGCAATCCTAATCTGCGATGTGACCAACTCACTGAACGTGCTATCCACGACCTCCTCAGCATCGCGGATGCTCCAAAGTGAGTCCATCCGCAGCTCCAGAGCCGTCATGCGGTCTAACAGGAGCTGCAGCTGGACACACTTCCTGCACATGAAGAAGTCAGGGGCATCGGCCGCGTCCCTGAACTCCCACATTGCGCATGAGGAGCATAACACGGGTCTGGGATCTCCTGCCATTTTTACCCTTTACCTTAACTGATTTCAAATATATTTTTTTTTAAATTTAGATTAGCCAATTATTTTTTCTATTAAGGGGCAATTTAGCGTGGCCAATCCACCTACTCTGCACATTTTTGGGTTGTGGGGGCGAAACCCACGCAGACACGGGGAGAACGTGCAAACTCCATACGGACAGTGACCCAGAGCCGGGATCGAACCTGGGACCTCAGCGCCGTGAGGCGGTTGTGCTAACCACTAGGCCACCGTGCTGCCCTAACTGATTTCAAATATAATATCAAATGATGAATAAGTGAAAGGAATAAAGATTTTACTTACCAATCACAACACTCACCAACACACGAAGAGTTAAATTTCTCCCAGCGACTGCTAATTGGAGCACTTACATCACCAGCCAATCAGGTCACTGCTTTGCTGTGATGTCACTCTTCAAATGTATCCCCAAAGACCCTATGGCGGCTGTTTAATCAGCAAAGCAGCTCCGCCCACTCCAACAGCTGGATTCCCACAGCTCCGCCCACTCCAACAGCTGGATTCCCACAGCTCCTCCCACTCCAACAGCTGGATTCCCACAGCTCCGCCCACTCCAACAGCTGGATTCCCGCAGCTCCGCCCACCCCAACAGCTGGATTCCCACAGCTCCGCCCACTCCAACAGCTGGATTCCCACAGCTCCTCCCACTCCAACAGCTGGATTCCCACAGCTCCTCCCACTCCAACAGCTGGATTCCCACAGCTCCTCCCACTCCAACAGCTGGATTCCCACAGCTCCGCCCACTCCAACAGCTGGATTCCCACAGCTCCTCCCACTCCAACAGCTGGATTCCCACAGCTCCTCCCACTCCAACAGCTGGATTCCCACAGCTCCGCCCACCCCAACAGCTGGATTCCCACAGCTCCTCCCACTCCAACAGCTGGATTCCCGCAGCTCCTCCCACTCCAACAGCTGGATTCCCACAGCTCCGCCCACTCCAACAGCTGGATTCCCGCAGCTCCGCCCACCCCAACAGCTGGATTCCCACAGCTCCGCCCACTCCAACAGCTGGATTCCCACAGCTCCGCCCACCCCAACAGCTGGATTCCCACAGCTCCTCCCACTCCAACAGCTGGATTCCCACAGCTCCTCCCACTCCAACAGCTGGATTCCCACAGCTCCTCCCCACTCCAACAGCTGGATTCACAGAGCTCCGCCCACTCCAACAGCTGGATTCCCACAGCTCCTCCCACTCCAACAGCTGGATTCCCACAGCTCCGCCCACTCCAACAGCTGGATTCCCGCAGCTCCTCCCACTCCAACAGCTGGATTCCTGCAGCTCCGCCCACTCCAACAGCTGGATTCCCACAGCTCCGCCCACTCCAACAGCTGGATTCCCACAGCTCCGCCCACTCCAACAGCTGGATTCCCGCAGCACCGCCCACCCCAACAGCTGGATTCCCGCAGCTCCGCCCACTCCAACAGCTGGATTCCCGCAGCACCGCCCACCCCAACAGCTGGATTCCCGCAGCTCCGCCCACTCCAACAGCTGGATTCCCACAGCTCCGCCCACTCCAACAGCTGGATTCCCGCAGCTCCGCCCACTCCAACAGCTGGATTCCCACAGCTCCGCCCACTCCAACAGCTGGATTCCCGCAGCACCGCCCACCCCAACAGCTGGATTCCCGCAGTCCCGCCCACTCCAACAGCTGGATTCCCACAGCTCCGCCCACTCCAACAGCTGGATTCCCACAGCTCCTCCCACCCCAACAGCTGGATTCCCACAGCCCCGCCCACTCCAACAGCTGGATTCCCACAGCTCCGCCCACTCCAACAGCTGGATTCCCGCAGCTCCGCCCACTCCAACAGCTGGATTCCCACAGCTCCGCCCACCCCAACAGCTGGATTCCCACAGCTCCTCCCACTCCAACAGCTGGATTCCCGCAGCTCAGCCCACTCCAACAGCTGGATTCCCGCAGCTCCGCCCACTCCAACAGCTGGATTCCCACAGCTCCGCCCACCCCAACAGCTGGATTCCCGCAGCTCCTCCCACTCCAACAGCTGGATTCCCGCAGCTCCGCCCACTCCAACAGCTGGATTCCCGCAGCTCCGCCCACTCCAACAGCTGGATTCCCGCAGCTCCGCCCACTCCAACAGCTGGATTCCCGCAGCTCCTCCCACTCCAACAGCTGGATTCCCACAGCTCCGCCCACTCCAACAGCTGGATTCCCACAGCTCCGCCCACTCCAACAGCTGGATTCCCACAGCTCCTCCCACTCCAACAGCTGGATTCCCGCAGCTCCGCCCACTCCAACAGCTGGATTCCCACAGCTCCTCCCACCCCAACAGCTGGATTCCCACAGCTCCACCCACCCCAACAGCTGGATTCCCACAGCTCCGCCCACTCCAACAGCTGGATTCCCGCAGCTCCGCCCACTCCAACAGCTGGATTCCCACAGCTCCGCCCACTCCAACAGCTGGATTCCCACAGCTCCGCCCACTCCAACAGCTGGATTCCCGCAGCTCCTCCCACTCCAACAGCTGGATTCCCACAGCTCCGCCCACTCCAACAGCTGGATTCCCGCAGCTCCTCCCACTCCAACAGCTGGATTCCCGCAGCTCCGCCCACTCCAACAGCTGGATTCCCGCAGCTCCACCCACTCCAACAGCTGGATTCCCACAGCCCCGCCCACTCCAACAGCTGGATTCCCACAGCTCCGCCCACCCCAACAGCTGGATTCCCACAGCTCCGCCCACTCCAACAGCTGGATTTCTACAGCTCCGCCCACTCCAACAGCTGGATTCCCGCAGCTCCTCCCACTCCAACAGCTGGATTCCCACAGCTCCGCCCATTCCAACAGCTGGATTCCCACAGCTCCTCCCACTCCAACAGCTGGATTCACAGAGCTCCTCCCACTCCAACAGCTGGATTCCCACAGCTCCTCCCACTCCAACACCTGGATTCCCGCAGCTCCGCCCACTCCAACAGCTGGATTCCCACAGCTCCTCCCACTCCAACAGCTGGATTCCCACAGCTCCTCCCACTCCAACAGCTGGATTCCCACAGCTCCTCCCACTCCAACAGCTGGATTCCCGCAGCTCCTCCCACTCCAACAGCTGGATTCCCGCAGCTCCGCCCACTCCAACAGCTGGATTCCCAAGCTCCTCCCACTCCAACAGCTGGATTCCACAGCTCCTCCCACTCCAACAGCTGGATTCCCACAGCTCCGCCCACTCCAACAGCTGGATTCCCACAGCTCCGCCCACTCCAACAGCTGGATTCCCGCAGCTCCGCCCACTCCAACAGCTGGATTCCCACAGCTCCGCCCACTCCAACAGCTGGATTCCCGCAGCTCCGCCCACTCCAACAGCTGGATTCCCACAGCTCCGCCCACTCCAACAGCTGGATTCCCACAGCTCCGCCCACTCCAACAGCTGGATTCCCACAGCTCCGCCCACTCCAACAGCTGGATTCCCACAGCTCCTCCCACTCCAACAGCTGGATTCCCACAGCTCCTCCCACTCCAACAGCTGGATTCCCACAGCTCCTCCCACCCCAACAGCTGGATTCACACAGCTCCGCCCACTCCAACAGCTGGATTCCCACAGCTCCTCCCACTCCAACAGCTGGATTCCCGCAGCTCCGCCCACCCCAACAGCTGGATTCACACAGCTCCTCCCACTCCAACAGCTGGATTCCCACAGCTCCTCCCACTCCAACAGCTGGATTCCCGCAGCTCCTCCCACTCCAACAGCTGGATTCACAGAGCTCCTCCCACTCCAACAGCTGGATTCCCACAGCTCCTCCCACTCCAACAGCTGGATTCCCGCAGCTCCTCCCACTCCAACAGCTGGATTCACAGAGCTCCTCCCACTCCAACAGCTGGATTCCCACAGCTCCTCCCACTCCAACAGCTGGATTCCCACAGCTCCGCCCACTCCAACAGCTGGATTCCCACAGCTCCGCCCACTCCAACAGCTGGATTCCCACAGCTCCGCCCACCCCAACAGCTGGATTCACAGAGCTCCGCCCACTCCAACAGCTGGATTCCCGCAGCTCCGCCCACTCCAACAGCTGGATTCCCACAGCTCCGCCCACCCCAACAGCTGGATTCCCGCAGCCCCGCCCACTCCAACAGCTGGATTCCCACAGCTCCGCCCACCCCAACAGCTGGATTCCCACAGCTCCGCCCACCCCAACAGCTGGATTCCCACAGCTCCTCCCACTCCAACAGCTGGATTCCCGCAGCTCCTCCCACTCCAACAGCTGGATTCCCACAGCCCCGCCCACTCCAACAGCTGGATTCCCGCAGCTCCGCCCACTCCAACAGCTGGATTCCCGCAGCTCCGCCCATTCCCAACAGCTGGATTCTCACAGCTCCGCCCACTCCAACAGCTGGATTCCCACAGCTCCTCCCACTCCAACAGCTGGATTCCCACAGCTCCTCCCACTCCAACAGCTGGATTCCCACAGCTCCTCCCACTCCAACAGCTGGATTCCCACAGCTCCGCCCACTCCAACAGCTGGATTCCCGCAGCTCCTCCCACTCCAACAGCTGGATTCCCGCAGCTCCTCCCACTCCAACAGCTGGATTCCCACAGCTCCGCCCACTCCAACAGCTGGATTCCCACAGCTCCGCCCACTCCAACAGCTGGATTCCCGCAGCTCCGCCCACTCCAACAGCTGGATTCCCGCAGCTCCGCCCACTCCAACAGCTGGATTCCCGCAGCTCCTCCCACTCCAACAGCTGGATTCCCACAGCTCCTCCCACTCCAACAGCTGGATTCCCACAGCTCCTCCCACCCCAACAGCTGGATTCCCGCAGCTCCGCCCACTCCAACAGCTGGATTCCCACAGCTCCTCCCACTCCAACAGCTGGATTCCCACAGCTCCGCCCACTCCAACAGCTGGATTCCCACAGCTCCTCCCACTCCAACAGCTGGATTCCCACAGCTCCTCCCACTCCAACAGCTGGATTCCCGCAGCTCCGCCCACTCCAACAGCTGGATTCCCGCAGCTCCGCCCACTCCAACAGCTGGATTCCCACAGCTCCGCCCACTCCAACAGCTGGATTCCCGCAGCTCCGCCCACTCCAACAGCTGGATTCACACAGCTCCTCCCACTCCAACAGCTGGATTCCCACAGCTCCGCCCACTCCAACAGCTGGATTCCCACAGCTCCGCCCACTCCAACAGCTGGATTCCCACAGCTCCGCCCACTCCAACAGCTGGATTCCCACAGCTCCGCCCATTCCCAACAGCTGGATTCCCACAGCTCCGCCCACTCCAACAGCTGGATTCCCACAGCTCCTCCCACTCCAACAGCTGGATTCCCACAGCTCCGCCCACTCCAACAGCTGGATTCCCGCAGCTCCGCCCACTCCAACAGCTGGATTCCCACAGCTCCTCCCACCCCAACAGCTGGATTCCCACAGCTCCGCCCACTCCAACAGCTGGATTCCCGCAGCTCCGCCCACTCCAACAGCTGGATTCCCGCAGCTCCGCCCACTCCAACAGCTGGATTCCCGCAGCTCCGCCCACCCCAACAGCTGGATTCCCACAGCTCCGCCCACCCCAACAGCTGGATTCCCACAGCTCCGCCCACCCCAACAGCTGGATTCCCACAGCTCCACCCACTCCAACAGCTGGATTCCCACAGCTCCGCCCACCCCAACAGCTGGATTCCCGCAGCTCCGCCCACCCCAACAGCTGGATTCCCACAGCTCCGCCCACCGCAACAGCTGGATTCCCGCAGCTCCGCCCACCCCAACAGCTGGATTCCCACAGCTCCGCCCACCCCAACAGCTGGATTCCCGCCGAAAAGACTCAAATCCGCGAAGCAGTGAGTTTAAATACTCACCGCTCGACTCTGCAGCTCCGCCCACTCCAAAAGCTGAATTCCCGCCAAAAATGTGTAAACTGTGACAGATGTAGATGTGGGGGGCGGGAAGGGGAAGCAAAGTAAAGAAAGGGTAAGCAAAGGGGGATAAAATAGGGGGGATAAATATATATAAGGAATGGGAAGAAAGAAAGAAATGGTAGACAACAGTTAAAATGAAATGGGATGAAAACAAATGGGTCGCGGTGGAGTGGAGCTAATCGTCTGAAGTTGGTGAATTAGCACTGGGCTAAATCGCTGGCTTTGAAAGCAGACCAAGGCAGGCCAGCAGCCCGGACAATTCCCGTACCAGCCTCCCCGAACAGGCGCCGGAAAGTGGCGACTAGGGGCTAGTCAATTCGATGTTCAGGCCGGAAGGCTGTAGCATGCCTAACCGGAAGATGGGGTGTTGTTCCTCCAGTTAGCGTTGAGCTTCACTGAAATATTGCAGCAGGCCAAGAACAGACATGTGGCCATGGGAGCAGGGTCTTTTGTTAAAATGGCAAGCAACAGGAAGGTCAGGGTCCTGAATGCGCACAGACCGAAGATGCTCAGCAAAGGATCACCCAGTCTGCGTTTGGTCTCTCCAATATAGAGACCACATTGGGAGCAGCGAATACAATAGACCAGTTTGGAAGAGATGCAAGTGAAACGCTGCTTAACCTGGAATGAGTGTTTTGGGCCTGGGATGTTAAGCATGGAAGAGGTAAAGGGGCAGGTGTTACACCTTCTGCTATTGGTGACCTCAGAACGGAGTAAGGTGAGGTTGAAGATGTCTGCCAACTAGTTTGCGCAGGATCTGAGTCCACAACCAGGGACCCCGTCAGGACCTATCACTTTCCGAGCGTTCACTTTTAAGATGACCGATCTGACGTTGGAATCTGTGACAATAGGTATGGGTGTGTCGGAGACTGCTAGGTCAATTGACATCGGTTTGTTGGTCGAAACAAGCATAGAATGCATTAAGTTGGGGTAGTGTCCTCGCCCCAACCATCTTCAGCTGCTTCATCAATGACCTCCCTTCCATCATCAGGTCAGAAGTGGGGATGTTTGCGGCTGACTGCACAATGTTCAGCATCATTCGCGACTCCTCAGACACTGAAGCAGTCCCTGTCCCAATGCAGCAAGACCTGGATAATATCCAGGCTTGGGGCTGACAAGGGGCAAGTTACATTCACACCACACAGTGCCAGGTAATGACCATCTCCTACAGGAGAGGATCCAACCACCACCCCTTGACATTCAATGGCATTACCATCGCTGAATCCCCACAATCAACATCCTGGGGGTTACCATTGATCAGAAACTGAACTGGACCCAGCCACATTAATACTGTGGCTACCAGGGCAGGTCAGAGGCTGGGAATCCTGCGGAGAGTAACTCACCTCCTAACCCTCCCAAAGCCTGTCCACCATCTACAAGGCACAAGTCAGGAGTGTGATGGAATACTCTCCACTTGAATGGATGAGCGCAGCTCCAACAACACTCAAGAAGCTCAACACCATCCAGGACAAAGCAGCCCCGCTTGATTGCTCCCCCTTTCCACAAATAGTCAACTCTCCACCACCAACCCACAGCAGCAGCCGTGTGTACCATATACAAGATGGACTGCAGTAACTCACCAAGGTTCCTTAGACAGCACCTTCCAAACCCACGGCCACTACCATCTAGAAGGACAAGAGCAGCAGATACCTGGGAACCCCACCACCTGGAGGTTCCCCTCCAAGTCATTCACCACCCTGACTGGGAAATATATCGGCCGTTCCTTCACTGTCGCTGGGCAACATACTGGAACTCCCTCCCTAACAGCACAGTGGGTGTACCTACACCTCAGCGGTTCAAGAAGGCAGCTCATCATCACCTTCTGAAGGGTAACTCGGGACAGGCAATAAATGCTGGCCTAACCAGCAACGCCCACATCATGGAAATTATTCCTTAAAAAGTGACTCCCCAGAGGAAATTCTACAGCCTGCGGATTCTAATTGACGCACAAGCTGGAAGCTCCAATCCTAGCGGCGGATTCCAACACTTCACATCCTGAGAAGATCGCCACCCACAAAGACCACAACCTCAGCAGCAACGATAC
The DNA here is from genome assembly GCF_902713615.1 of Scyliorhinus canicula. NCBI lineage: Eukaryota > Metazoa > Chordata > Chondrichthyes > Carcharhiniformes > Scyliorhinidae > Scyliorhinus > Scyliorhinus canicula. Next base: position 3,992,582 of record NC_052148.1, read on the forward strand.
CCATCTCTCATTCCCAGTTAAATCCCCGTGATCCTTCCCTACCCCCACTGTATGCCCGCCTTGCGAGTATGTGGGTGAAGTGTGGGACAGTGTTGGGGGAATGTTTCGATTAGCAGACCATTGTTTTATTATAACCATTACACGTTTATCACTTCGCTCATTATAAACAGCTTTTTCATGTTTTACTTGCCTGTACGTCATTTGATCAGTGCAGTGTCAAACATCTCAGGAAAATATACAAATGACTGATTAATTCACTGATGTTGGGACCCTGGGATGTGTAGGACTGTATTTCACTGTACACCTGCCAGCGCATCGTAACATTACACAGTACCCAGATTGGCCTGTTCACGAGTTGGTTCTGTAACATTACACAGTACCCAGATTAGCCTGTTCATGAATTGGTTCTGTAACATTACACAGTACCCAGATTAGCCTGTTCACGAGTTGGTTCCGTAACATTACACAGTACCCAGATTAGCCTGTTCACGAGTTGGTTCTGTAACATTACACAGTACCCAGATTAGCCTGTTCACGAGTTGGTTCTGTAACATTACACAGTACCCAGATTAGCCTGTTCACGAGTTGTTTCTGTAACATTACACAGTACCCAGATTAGCCTGTTCATGAATTGGTTCTGTAACATTACACAGTACCCAGATTAGCCTGTTCATGAATTGGTTCTGTAACATTACACAGTACCCAGATTAGCCTGTTCACGAGTTGGTTCCGTAACATTACACAGTACCCAGATTAGCCTGTTCACGAGTTGGTTCTGTAACATTACACAGTACCCAGATTAGCCTGTTCATGAATTGGTTCTGTAACATTACACAGTACCCAGATTAGCCTGTTCACGAGTTGGTTCCGTAACATTACACAGTACCCAGATTAGCATGTTCGCAAATTGGTTCCGTAACATTACACAGTACCCAGATTAGCCTGTTCACGAGTTGGTTCTGTAACATTACACAGTACCCAGATTGGCCTGTTCACGAGTTGGTTCTGTAACATTACACAGTACCCAGATTAGCCTGTTCACGAGTTGGTTCTGTAACATTACACAGTACCCAGATTGGCCTGTTCACGAGTTGGTTCTGTAACATTACACAGTACCCAGATTGGCCTGTTCACGAGTTGGTTCTGTAACATTACACAGTACCCAGATTGGCCTGTTCACGAGTTGGTTCTGTAACATTACACAGTACCCAGATTGGCCTGTTCACGAGTTGGTTCTGTAACATTACACAGTACCCAGATTAGCCTGTTCACGAGTTGGTTCTGTAACATTACACAGTACCCAGATTGGCCTGTTCACGAGTTGGTTCTGTAACATTGCACAGTACCCAGATTGGCCTGTTCACGAGTTGGTTCTGTAACATTACACAGTACCCAGATTAGCCTGTTCACGAGTTGGTTCTGTAACATTACACAGTACCCAGATTGGCCTGTTCACGAGTTGGTTCTGTAACATTACACAGTACCCAGATTGGCCTGTTCACGAGTTGGTTCTGTAACATTACACAGTACCCAGATTGGCCTGTTCACGAGTTGGTTCTGTAACATTACACAGTACCCAGATTGGCCTGTTCACGAGTTGGTTCTGTAACATTACACAGTACCCAGATTGGCCTGTTCACGAGTTGGTTCTGTAACATTACACAGTACCTAGATTGGCCTGTTCACGAGTTGGTTCTGTAACATTACACAGTACCCAGATTGGCCTGTTCACGAGTTGGTTCTGTAACATTACACAGTACCCAGATTAGCCTGTTCACGAGTTGGTTCCTCAACATATTGGTCGAGAAAACTATCCTGTGTACACTCCAGGAATTTGTCCTCTTTGACCTTGTGGCCAATTTGATTTGTCCAATCTGTATGTAGATTCAAATGACCCATAATTTCAGATGTTCCTTGACCGTATACATCACTAGATTCCTGTTTAATGCCATTCCCAACATCACCACTGCAGTTTGGGGGTCTATATATCATACCCACTAACGTTTTTTGCCCTTTGGTGTTTTTCAGTGGTACCCATGCAGATTCCAGGTAATGGGCGGGCCTCTCGGACCCCCCCCCCCCCCCCCCCCACCCCGCCGGGTCGGAGAATCGGCGGTGGGCGGCGTGAATCCCTCCCCCGCCAGCTGCTGAATTCTCCAGCGCTGGGGATTGGCGGGGGAGGTAATCACGACGTGCCGGTCGGCGGCCGCTGTCAGTGGCCCCTCCCCCCACCCGGTGATTTTCCGGCTCTCGATGGGCCGAGTGGCCACCTGTTTTCGGCCTGTCCCGCCAATGTAAATTAGAGTAGGTGCTTACCGACGGGACCCAGCTGCGTGGGCGTCCTCCAGGGTCTTCAGGGGAAACGGGGGCCCCGGGAAGTGCCCCCATGGTGGCCTGGCCCGCGATCGGGGCCCACCGATCCACAGGCGGGCCTGTGCCGTGGGACCACTCTATTCTTCAGCATCGGCCGCTGTGGTCCTCCCCCATGGCCGATGGGAGATGAAACCCCCCCTGCGCATGCCATCACACGCTGGCGCTCCTGCGCATGCGCCAACCCGCAGGAAACACACGCAGACACGGGGAGAACGTGCAGACTCCCCACAGACAGTGACCCAAGCCGGGAATCGAACCTGGGAACCAGGCGATGTGAACCACTGTGCTAACCGTGCTGCAAATGATGAGGAGGTGTGGGGAAATGAAGTGGAGGATGCGGAATGATCTGGAGGATGTAAGGAAATAATGGGAAGAGTGTGGGGGGAATGAGGGTGAGGGTGGGGGGAATGAGGGGGAGGGTGTGGGGAGGGTGTGGGGGGAATGAGGGGGAGGGTGGGGGGGAATGAGGGGGAGGGTGTGGGGGGAATGAGGGGGGAGGGTGTGGGGGGAATGAGGGGGAGGGTGTGGGGGGAATGAGGGGGAGGGTGTGGGGGGGAATGAGGGGGAGGGTGTGGGGGGAATGAGGGGGAGGGTGTGGGGGAATGAGGGGGAGGGTGTGGGGAGGGTGTGGGGGGAATGAGGGGGAGGGTGGGGGGGGAATGAGGGGGAGG